>NC_136000.1:6878853-6998853 GCF_048128805.1 Centroberyx gerrardi
AGGAGAGAGAAGGAGAGATTAATGGATGGAAAGGGAACCACATGAGATAGAAGAGAGAGGGGCAAAAGGGGAAAGCCAGAGAGGAGGGAGGGATAAAGGGTGAGAGAAAAAGCGAAAGGGAGGGTGAAGAGGAGGAAGGAGAGGGAGGAGAGGAGAAAAGGGGGAGGGCAATAAAGAGAGGGTTAGGGGAAAGGGTAATGAGAATAAGATGAACGGCTTTTAAACCAATGAGATTAGCTGCTCCACTTAACATAGCATAAAAAATTAAAGGGGCAGTGAGCTCAGTTCTATCCAGGCTCTTCAGCTAAACCAAATTAAACACAAAAGGGAAACAACATGCTACAGGGTACACCAACATAAAAAGCATTCTGGTGGTTCCGCTTTTTTTTTTTTTTTTTTTTTTTTTAAAGGAACTGAGGAATTTAGAGCATCTCAATCACCCTATTCCACACAGTGAAATTAGGAATTTGTTTCAGAGACACAGCGTTGCAGGGATCGAACCTGTGACAGGACGTCACCCTAAACACCCGGCCTGCCTCCTTCATTGGTTCTGCACCAGTTGGGGTCTGTGTTTTCTTGTTTTAAGTCACAAACCAGCATGACAGCCACCTATATCAACTGTGTGGTTTTCTCTGATGACCAACTGCAATTTCACTACTGGCAAAATTCATTCATTCATCATTACTATTTAGGTATTTAGCTGATATTCTTATCCAAAGTGACCAGGTAGAGGTTCAGTGTCTTACACACATGGCTGTTAATGGACACACATTTGCTGTTGTGGGAACTGAACTCGAGACCTTCCAGTTACGGGACGGACTCTCTAACCACCACCTTTGCCGTATTGTGAAAGGCTTATCTGTCATTTAAAAATCAAACCTGGGCGTTTATCAAAGAGATCACCTTGGTGAGGCAGGGGGGATTTTAGGTCAGCTTTAGGTGTTTGTGTATGATCGTGTCTGATGTGTCCGGTTTAAAGGAAGACGGGGCGGTGAGTGTAACCCGACACAAGTTTAGCTACTTCTACAGAGGTTTCGGCACGCTCTTTACCTCGCCTATACACAAACACAGGGACAGATACAAAGACAGAGACAGACTTTACACAGTCAAACACATCTCAGCTTCACTTGGGTTAGACATTCAGACACACACACACACACACACACACAGGGAGGGAGACCACCCCTGGCTCCAGCAATAACAAGCCCCCGCCCTTCAGTGGAATGGTGGGTCTTTTCTTACTGCTTAGACCAGCGGCTGTAGGTTCAGTACCATAGGATCCTTGGGAGGCGGGGTGAGTGTTATACATGTGGTAGAGTGTTTTGTAACAAAGCAGTCAGACTGGCCACACCTCGTTTTGTGAGCGCTCTGAGGTGGGTAAGGGAACTCCCAGCGTGGCATTTTTGAGGGCACCAGTTGAAAGGGGAGAAAATTCCTCCGTCGCATGTTGTTACAATTTCACACATGGTTGTGGAATGATATTGTTGGGGTCACATATGGGTGCATGGGACACGCAAACATAGGGATGGGTGATCGCGCACGCATGGACACACACACACACAACATAAAACACACTACTAAGGGCTGTGGTTGAAAAAAGCAGGATGTTCAGTAGAGCTACCACAACAATGCTGCACGACAGCTACTGGTTAGCTCACTAGCCAGAAATACCAGCCAATGAGCAACTCTTGATACAGCGCTCAGGTCCAATCAGCCACCAGCACGGTGTAGCATCCGTGAAGGGAAGCCTGGCGAGGGCAAAGCAAAAGCCAGAAGTTGCTCAGGAGCAATTAACAGAGTTAAGACATAAAAGGAAGGATTTAATTCCCCAAATGACTCACAGAGCAAACATGATGATTTCTGTGTGTATGACATGCTTCACTGTGTAGACAAAGATACAGAGACGAGAGGAGACACACAGAAGTGAAGGGAAAACAATAATTAGAAAATGCATAAATCTCTTCTGCTCCACCGTTGTCTTTGTCCGTATCTACTTTACTTTCTACAATTCTTATTTACCTTTCTCTATTTATCTTTCCCCATTCCTCCATACATCCATTCCTTGTTTCTTTCTCTGCAGTCTGAACCTTTTTCCCTTTCTTTGCCCATGCAACTTCTTACCCCCCTCTCTCTCCCCTTTCCCTTTCTTTCTCTCCTGTCTGTCGATGCATGTCTTTTTCTCTTTCCCTCTCTCCCCCTGTATTTCTCTCTGCTCCTACTCTCCCTCCCTCTCTCTCTCTCTCTGCTCTCTCTCTCCTTTGTATTTCTTTCTCTGTATTCTTGCTCTCTCTCTCTCCCCCTCCATCTCCCTCCCTCGGCCACAGTATGCGAGGAATCCCCAGAAGCTTAGTGGTTCACAGCCAAGCCCTGGAAGAATCAGTCGTCTTCCTTTCTTCCTTCCTCTCTCGTAGACAGATTAAGGGCAAAGGAAAGAGATGCAACAGCAGAATGACACTAGCAGTGTTTCCATCCAACTGGCAACTGAACTTTACTGAAACTTTTGAAACGTCGCAAAAAATAAAAAGTGAATTAGGAACACTTCTATCATCTGGGTTAAAGCAAATAAAAATGATTCCTTTAGTGACAGTTCATCTTAGCCATATTTCATGCTTTCATTCAAAGACCAGAACAAAGAAATGAGACTTTGAAATATTGTAATGCACCAACTATTGGCCATACACCCACGATGGCCACCTTATATATGGTAGCGACAGCTGGTATGCTGTTTCTGGAGGTCGTGGTGGACAGATATTTTACAGACAACATTTCAAAATGGCCAAATCCACTTTCAAATTGTTGCGCAATTAAACTGAGCCATCCGTTGGGCCGATCATGTAAAGCGTTAATCATTATTTATTCAACAAATGTGTTTGTATCACTATTGCTGATCATTTCTATATTGGCAAAAAAATTATGTAAAAACTTATTTGCAATATTGAGGAAATTTGATCACATTTTTCTGTTTCCATTCGGGTTCTCTAATTTGACACATCATAATTTGCAAAAAAAGGCTGGGAGCTGAGAGGGAGAGAACGAAAGAAAGAAGAAACGAGGGGGAAAGAGAGAGGGAGAGAGAATGAGAGGGAAGACAGAAAGACAGAAAATGAGAGAGAGAAAGAGAGGGAGGAGAGATGAGCGAAAGAGAAGGAGGGAGAAGAAGATTAAGAGAGAGGGAAAGGGGGAGAGAGAGAGAAAGAGAAAAGAGGGAGGGAAAGAGGAGAGCGGTGCATTTCCCATGTGTCATGTTCATGTGGATGGTGTTTCAGGGTGATGACAGGGGCGAGAGACATGAGAGGAAAAACAGAGAGAGAGAAAGAGGGAGAGGATGAGGAGAGAGAGAGAGAGAGATGAGGAGACGGAGCAAAAAAAGAGACGGGAGGAGGAAAAGAATGTGAGAAAGAGAGAGAGGGGGAGGGAGACAAATACAGATAGAGAGAGAGAGAGAAAGAGAGAAGCAGGGAGAGATGAAGAGTGGGAGAGAGAAAACGAGAGAGAGAGAGAGGGAGAGAGAGGGAGACAGAAAGAGACACAGAAGGAGATAGGGACAGTGAGAAAGATAGGGAAAGAGTGAAAGAGGGAGGGAAAGAGTGAAAGAGGGACGGAGAAAGGGAGAGAAAGACTGACAGAGAGAGAAACAGAGAATGAGAAACAGAAAAGGAGAAAGTGGAAGAGGAGTATCCCCTCCTTCCTCCCCTTCTCTCTCTCTCTCTATCCGTCTATCCATGCTTTGAGTAGAACTGAGGCCCATTGTTCCTGACAGCAGATCTGTGTCCAACCAGAGGAATCCAAACACCGACTATGTGGGTCAACACACTGCCGACAACATGGGAAGTCAACCAGGAAACGGCAAACTAGACAGCACACTAGGAAACGAGGAAGTAAACTAACAAACTGCCAAGGAAGTGACCTGGGAGCTGGGATTAAAAAGGAGGCGAAGTCGGACGTGCAGGAAACAGGAGGTAAACTAGGAGTTAATGTAGGAAGCTATAGGATGCAGAGCGAGGAAAGTAGGAAATGAACTTCCTAGGTCATCAGTGTTGGGACTGTGCTGTTCTAGTTGTGTGTGTGTGTGTGTGTGTGTGTGTGTGTGGAGGGGGTGGGGGGTGGGGGGTGAGACTGGGTCAGTGGGGCAGTCGGTTCCTCACGTATGTACAGACACACACACACACACACACACACACACACACAGAGAGGGAGTGCTGAGGACTTGCCCTCATGAAAGAAAATAAGAGCTGGTTAATGTAGAGAATACAATTGTCAATAGGATTGACGCACAGATTTATACACAGGCCCAAACACACACATCACCAGGCAAACAGAGAGCAGACAGACACACACACACACACACACACACTCACCACCAGACACACACGCACCCATACACACAAACACACACACCCAGATACATAGACAGATACTCATCAGACAAACATGAGCAGACACAGACACACATGCAAAGATGCATGTGCACACACACAAACACAGACTCACATCCACACACACACACACAAACACACACACACAGCGGCCTACCGCCGATCCTCCGCGGTCCCAGAACTGGGACTTAAGACAGACAGAAGTGAACTTGGTCACACAGTTGGGATTATACTTCAAACACAAAAGCCTGCTCTTGATTGGCTGCCAGCCTCCAGGGAGCTTGGCTTCAGATCCCAATAGAAATGTCGGTCACAGTGGTTGTAGTGGTGTATGTGTGTGTGTGTAGCATGGGGCACGTCAGACAGACTGGCATTGGACGGGCCATCCTGGGAGGCGGGGGTTATGAACGAGGGGTCAGCCAATGACGGCTCCCCACACACCCAGGGAAGGAAACCAAAAATCCTGGAGGGCCCATGACAAGAAAAACATTTAAAAAAACATTAAAAAACACAGTCCCCTTTTGCCCAACATGGCTACTCCAGGGTGAGGGCACAACCTTTATTTGTGTGGAAAAGGAACGTGGTGTACTTCCCACGACAGAAAAAAAAATGAAAAGAAAAAGAAACAAGGAGGTGGGGCGGGGGATGAAGGAGTCGAGCTTGGCAGCTGTGAATGCAGTTTCCTCCTTCAGAGCCTTCTCTCTTATCTACAATCTGAGCCGCTCGCTCTTAAAGGGAAAGGGATTTTCTTTTTGCCCAGTTTAAAGGCGAGGTGCAGGGTCAGTGTACCGTCTGTAAGTGGATTTTCTCCACTTTCCCCTGTTCCTCCTCAAAAGGTGAGTTTCGTAACACCGGGCCATTCTTTTGATTATGCGTTTGAAGCGTTCATTTGCAAAACCATATATAGCCTATCCATTTTGGAAGTTTCTCTGTTTCTGAAGTTTTATTGTTCAATATCTCTAAAATACAGTGGATACAGGCTGTAAAATTTGCATCATTTTGACAAAGAAGGGCCAAAATCACCTCCAAGATGTCACCTTTTTTCCCCCAAATGGTGGTTATCTCATTTTGGAGCCCAACTCTGATGTCCCTGGTTGCATTTAAGTTACATAAAAATAAAATCTCATTATCTCTATTACACACACACACACAGGGATTCTGCACAGCTCTCAGAAAAAGCTTTGTCTTTCAGAAAGAAATTGCTTTCTTCTTATATCCTAATTTTCTTTGCTGTGTCCTATTATGTGCTGGTTCAATGACCCAATTTCCCTATCATTAAGGTTTTATCTAATCTAATATAATCTAACTGTGCAGCTCCAGGTTCTGGTGACAGATGTTTTGGTCTCTGTTCGCTTACCGTCACAGGTGAAGGTCACGGGCTCCTGGGAGTCGGAGATCTCGATGGAAACCTTGACGGAGCAGCCGTTGTCGCCTCCGCCGTCCTTCTGGGCGATGACGGGGCTCAGGACGTAGCCGGGGTTGGTGGACACGTCGCCGTGGGGGAACTTGGTGCGCAGGCTGGGAGAAAATCACAACAGAGTCAGAGTCAGCAAGCATGAGATGTCAGCGAGCATGAGAGGGCTTTCTTGGTGATTACAGGTGCAACTCTGCTGCACCTCACACCTACTGCAGCACAAGTACCCTTAATCACAGGGAAGAACATCCTAATTGTATCTTTCATACAATGGTTACCAATGCATGTGAACTGTCTGAGAAGTTTTCTTCAAAGGCAGGGTAAGACAGTTAGGGTTGCCCAATGGCCCGGGGCAAGTAACATGTTGATTTGGACCAGTGCCCAAAAAAATTGCTTACAAAGCAGTAAATAAAAGCCATTGTGAAAGCAACAGATTGCTTCAGTTGAAAATGAATCAATCCTGTGCCAAGTAAGGCAGACTGAGCTGACTCATTTTTAAAAGGCACCAACAATTACTCCAAACACAGCCGGCAGCACCGAGCCTGTGTGTTGGCTAAGTGTCTGGCTGACAACCGCTCATCAGGTCCCATTAACGGATTGGCAAGACAGATGAATGGACTTACCAGCATTAGAAACTTCCCCTCTGGGTTTTACTGCTGGTTACATTTACAGACAAACTTCCATCAGCAGTTAGTTATGTGCCTCATCTACCAATACAGCAAGGGTTACAAGGGCCAATTTATATTTTGGAATTTTACTAAAATCATGCATTTCAAATTTATTTACTATCAATTATTTACTTTTTTTTGTCATATTGCTATTGTATATTATGAACATTATATTTTAATAAATTACTGAATATATGACACTTTCATTTTTGCCTGCTGTGCCAGTAAAAACACATTAGGGGAAAGCAGAACTCCAACCCAGCAAATGGAAAAAAATCTTTATAAGACAGAGGACAAGAAAGATTGCTAATTAGCTCTCTGGTTACCACAAGAGTTGGCATAGCAACCAATTATGGGAATTACTAGCATGGTTTTGGAGTGCAGTTCAGACCAATCAGATTACTTGGCTGACATTACCAGTTGTATAATGGGCAGTACAGTAGAGAATAACAGCAAATCTGGAAAGAGGGGAGCGAGAGAGAGAGAAAGAAGGAGGGAGATGATAAAAGGATATATAAAATACACAAAACCGAGTAAAAATTGCCAATTATAAGAATATTGATTAGGCTACATGAAACCACATCTGTAATTCACCATTTTTGAGTGTTTTGCCAAGTTAAAATAGCCCTCATGCACAGTAAGGCATCTGTGCTGTTTATCCTGTGATATTGTTGGCCTGGATAGCTGGGACAGTAAAAGATGATTATGCAGCGGGACTATTTTTGCCATTCATTCTCCATCTATATCCTTATGGGACTCAAAGTTCCTTTTCATTACAAACTTTGTAGTGTGTGTGTTGACCGACTGACTGTATTATTGTAATGAAATGGATTCCCTGAGCGCGGCTCCATCACCGCTCTACCCAAAACTAACTACTGGAGAGAGATTCTGTACAGGCCAGGGAAACGTCGCAAAACAGGCAATTATGTGTATGTATGCATGCATGTACACACACACACACACACACACACACAAACATACTTAGTGCCGCACAAAAAGGGAACAAAACTAAGTTTTTGCTGAATACTGCAGTTGCCATATGAAATGCTAAAGATGTGAGCAGAGTCTTTTATGCATGATTTATTTTTCTACAGTTAAGAAATGTTTTGCAAATTCTGTGATGAGAGAAAATAAGTTGCTAATTCTCAGAATTTGCTCTGCTTTAATAAATTTAAAGACATTCTTTGGCATACAATTTGAATTGCAGGACAGGATTTTTGCACAGCTTTTGCATATTTAGGAAGCTGTCTAAAACCTTTCACTATAGGAAAAGAAAACAGCCTTGTGATTTTGATATATTTTTGATAAATTGTGCAGCCCTACGCATGTATACACCATATAGCCACCATATATAATACCCAAAAGGATGATAGCAGCTAGGGACAAGACAATTCAGCATCACCCAATTGCCCAAAACACCAGCAGAATACGGTGTGTGGGGTAGTATGGATTTTACATAACAGTTACCATCTCTTGTGTACACTCTAAATAGCTTTCTTCAAAGTGGTGTGCCCACATAACAATCACAAAATGAAAGGGAGAAAGATGACTAACTAGCTCCCTGGTTGCCACACTTAGGAAGCATATTGACCACTTCCATTTTTCATAAAGATTCACAAGAATGTTCAGCAAAAAGTGTTCCAGCCAACATTTTGGCCAATCAGATTACTTGGCTGTTGTATAGGTACTGTATCTTTATGCACAGTTCAAAAATGCATCTATTTTGAGTGTACATACTGCTGCAAATGCTCAGAAAAGTAGTTTATTCCAAAATGCTACATATCTATTTTTGGGGAGGAAATTCTACCTGATGTTTGTTCCTCAATAACTAAAGAACACAAATAATTAAATCCTATAAAATGTTACAATTTTGTACATTATGGACTCAAACTAGCAAAGAACATCCATAATAGTCAATGGTGAGCTTCATTTTAATGCCAGAAGTCATTTTGTAAGGTTAGGTGTTGCACTTTTCACATGAAAAATGAAACTAGAATGAAACTTCTCAACAGCACCTCTTAAAAGTTGCAGAATCCAAGTACTGTTTGAAAATACACCTGACACTCATTTGCAATGTGTAAGAAAAACAAACTGGGTGTGTGTCTGCAGAGGCGGAGGCGTCTTACGTTGCTACGTCTTCACAGAAGGCGACAACTTCCAGGTTCTGAGCTTCTTGTTCCTCCAGGACGGCGTTCTTCGTCACGCCTCTTCCTCTTCCCTTCTCCTGCAGGAGCACAGGCCGACCAGGAGACACACACACACACACACACACACACACAGAGTCAGGGAAATTAAAAAATACATACAAGTACATGCTTACATACTTAAAAAGAGGTAGGCTACGCAGAGACAGGCAAGAGACTGAGTGTGTGTGTGTGTGTGTGTGTGTGTGTGGTCATAGTGACTCATCCTTCAGGGCTTCAATAGAGTCTAGTTTGTCATTTACACTGTGTGTCCAGCCTATATGAACTCCTTGCCCCAGTTAAAAGCATGATTGGTTGCGGACTGCTGTGCTTAAGGTCTTTATGGTGATTTGTGTTTGGGGATTGTCGGTTTTATTAAAAACACCGAAGAGCTATGAATTCTACTGAGTGAATAAACATGTCACTAGAAGCAAAGGCTTAGACAAAAAGAATCACACATGTACACACACACACACACACCCCAACAGGGCTGCAAGTGTGTGAGTTGTAAACCTCTCTCTGTCTCTCTTGTGAAAAGCTTCATGATATACATAAAATACACAATTTAAGCTTTTTAAATATTTTTTTTAAGATTTGATTAAATCACACACATATACGTGCATGCGCACACACACACACACACACACACACACACACACACACACACACAAACTGCTCACTCCAGGAACTGGGTTGTAACAGTCCTACATCTTTCTCTGGCTCTTATACATGATGGAAAACTTCATCATATATGCAAAATATTGATATTTTTAATTGAGGTTTAATTTTTTTAAGCTTTAAAATTTGATTAAATCTCTCTTTCTGGCATACACAACCCCACACACACACTAACACGAAACCGAGTGGCGAGATTTGTAAACCTCTCTCTCTGGCTTTCTCTTACATTGTCAAAAGCTTCATGATTTATGTAAAATATATCATTTTAATTTTTTAATTCAAGTTTTTAAATTAAATCTCTTTTTCACACACACACACACACACACACACACACACACACAACCACTCCACGAACTGAGCTGCAAGAGTTGTAAATCTCTCTCTCTCTCTCTCATACATACACACACACACACACACACACACACACACACACACACACACACAACCCTGAGACAGCTCCCTGAGGAATTACTCTACGAGATTCCTGGAGGCCGGCTTGCTGCCGGGAACTGGCAGTAACACTCGGCTTTCTACTGCTGTCTGCCTGCCAGCGGCCGAGGAATGCGCTTCCTGTTGCACAGGAAATGAGAAGTGAAAGAGCCCCGCCCCTTCCTGCGCCAGGCGCTCCGCTGTCTGCAAAAATGCTCAGTCATGGGTTGGAAATCTGTGACTCTGACATCACTCCCCGCTTGGAGAGAGGGAGAGAGGGATTTGCAGGGAGGGGAGGGAAGAAAAGTGAGAGAGGGTGAAAGAAATGTTTGGAATGCCGTAATAATAGTTTATTCCTCCCCTCAGAGATTTTGAACCCCGAGCTTTTTAATGAGCCCGGGGGGGGGGGGGGGGGGGGGGGCTGACTTTTGATGTGCAATGACGACGAAATCGGAAAACTAAGAAAACTTCCTGAAGGATGACTTACGTTATTACAACTATAAGCACTTTGTAACTTTCTAAACAGACAAAAAAGACCAAACACATTTCTAAAAAATGCAGACAAAACACCAGACACACTAAAAGGCCACAGAGTAAAACTGGGTCTTTATAATCGATTTTTTTAAAAATGGCGGTGGATTTTGTTGATCCAACACACTACTGAATTATTCATTGTTCCACAGTCTAGGGGCCGCAATAGCAAAAGCGCAATCACTCTCTCTAGTTTGAACCCCAGATCAGAAGACCTAAGGGGCTCAAAGGTTCTGAGATATACCGAGGAGCAAGACCATGCAGAGCTTTCTGAACCATCAGCAAGATTTTAAAGTTGATTACAGCGCTGAGTCAGGGAGACAGTGAAGGGACGCCAGGGGGAATGTGGAGTTACATCTGACAGAAGGAGAAACCGGCATGTATAATGACGTACATTGCGATTTTGGTTTCCACAATTAAGAATGGTAGAATATTGGTATATGAGCACTTTGGGGTGAGCGGTATTAACAGTATGAAAGGTGCACCAGTGTAAATTTGCTGTACGGTATGGATTTGACTGTAACGCGTCTACCTGTAGAGCTGCATCATTTCACTTGACCTGTGAACGTCCAAATAGTAGTTTGTGGTCGTCACGCTGCGCACGCTGAGGAACAGAATGCGTCCCGTGGAAAAAGCAAGTGAGTCGTCGAGCAGCGGTGGGAAGACAAACACTTGCTCTGCAATTCAGACAATTCACTATCCTCGAGCATTTTCCAAAGGCTGTCCTAACAAGAAAAAGTATGTAAGCACTGGAGCAACATTACACACGTTACAACCGTATCTATGTAAGGACATGGTTCCACACTTCCAACATCATTGTGTTATTTTATTATTTTTGCAACATCTTTGGTGCCAAGCGCTTATTTCTGTGGTGTTTTTGCACTTGTAATGTGACGTCTTTTTCCTTGGATTTTCTGTTGATAAAGTTTGAGTTTTTGTAGGTGGCGCTCTTTTCTTTGTCTGTTCAGACATGGTGGCTATCGCTGCTCATGATAACTACTCAGTTCTTCTGCGGCAAAGGATTTTTCCCAGGAAAGACCTATCCGACACTCAGAATTCAGAAGCATTTTTATTGAAATTTTAATATAAACGAATGTTCATGCTTCAAATTATATCATGTATGAATGTTAAGCCTCAACACCCATCCTTATCCTCAATAGTGAGACATTTAATTTCAAATGCCTGCTGTAGCTCAAAATAGCAAAGATGTTGGTATAAGATGCAGAAAATAATTTTGCACTTCAAATCATTAAGACTAATCGTCGTGATCCAGTAAATTAATCAGGATGATCATCCACGCCGTAATTGTGGGGCCCTAAGAGCACAGATCTGTTAAGAGCGGCGAGCTGACCTGACATAACACCAGCAGATAGAAATCTGTAAGTCAGCATGGAGCTGGGAAAGGAGGCCAAGCCTGACTACAAACCACCTGCATCTCACAGCAAGGGAGAGAGGGAGAGAGGGAGAGTGAGAGAGAGAAAGAGAGAGAGAGGGGGAGAGAGAGAGAAAGAGAGAGAGAGAAACAGGGTTCCTACGTCAATGTCAGTTTCGAAATTCCATGCTTTTTCCAGACTTTAATGTGTTTAATGTGTAATTTCTTGATTCGTTTTGAAGATTTCAGTCAGAGTTCAATATGCTGTGAGCGGTTGAGTAATATAACTGTCAATTTGCCCATATCACTCTGTAATTGAAGATTAGTGTTCACAACAAATACCACAATGTGTGACATGTCAGTGGTTCTATAACTATTTAACACATGAATATAATAAATACAATATGTTAATCAGGACTGAGCAAAAATACTTTGCTAAATATTTCCTTTCTGGTAAATGTTTTGCGCAATTTCCAAAGACCGGAAAATCATTGATTTAATTTTCCATACTTTGATTTCATTTTCCACCTGCGTAGGAACCCTGGACAAAGAGAGGGAGAGTGAAAGACAAAGTGAGAGAGCAACAAAGACAGAGAGAAGGGAAACTGGGGGGAGAGAGAGATAGAGAGAAAGAGAGAGAGAGAGAGAGACAGAAAAAGTAAAGGAAAAGAGAGAGAGATAAAAACAGAGGGTAAGGGAGGGAGAGAGAGAGAGAAAGGGAGGGAGAGACAGGATGAGCGAGAGACAGACAGAGAGAACATGAGACAGACGGGACGAGATGGAGATGGAGAGAGAGAGAGAGAGAGAGAGAGAGAGAGAGAGACAGAAAAAGTAAAGGAAAAGAGAGAGATAAAAACAGAGGGTAAGGGAGGGAGAGAGAGAGAGAGAGGTGAGGGAGAGACAGGATGAGCGAGAGACAGACAGAGAGAACATGAGACAGACGGGACGAGATGGAGATGGAGATGGAGAGAGAGAGAGAGAGAGAGAGAGAGAGAGAGAGAGAGAGAGAGAGAGAGAGAGAGAGAGCATTAGTGATGTTTATGTTTTGAGTCAGGATCGCTTCATCAAAAACAAACACGGCCAGATAATCCAATGAGGCCATGTTAGCTGACCGTCACGCTACAAAACACACACACACACACACACACACACACACACACACACACACACACACACACACACACACACACACACACACACACACACACACACACACACGCACGCAGCGGGCTGTACAGTGGGACAGGCCCGTCTTTGTTTCTCTCCGTTGGTTTCACTGGACCCGGCCACAGAGCTCCTGGTGCCTGAAGGCATGGGAATGGCTTCATATGATTCACACGTTGACTAATCCTTCATCCTGTCTCTCTGTCTGTCTGCGCGTTTATCAGCCTGCTTGTGAACGCTCCCCTCTCTGCTCCTCTACTCCATGCTGTCATGTGACCGTTTAAAGGTCACATGACAAAGATTCGCTCGACAACTTCGAGGCGTCTGGAACAAGTTGATTTTTAGACATGAATCGGGGTTCCAGCACATTTATGAAGATGAAAAAACAAGATATATGTGATATTACAGCACATCCTGTTTATGTGCTCTATCACATGTTGATGTCCTATTTTTTTCCCTCTCATTTGTCATATATTATATTTATATTGACTTTTTACAACGTATTTCATACTACAGGTATTCCATTATTATTTTTATGGTATACTCCCATACGGTATTTATTTGTTTTTACTTTGTCTCAACTTATTTCTATTCCATTGTCCTTTGCGGTATCCTGCTACTATTTGCTGCTGCAAATGACCCAACTTCTTAACAGGGATCAATAAAGGTTTATCTCTCTTATTATTTTCACACATTTTCAGACTTACATTTTTACATACAGTACATCAAATTTATCCCTCTTTGTTTTACAGCTTAGAATTGAGGCGAATAATTTATATGATAGTAGCTTGTAGTCTTTTTCAGGGTCAAGCAACTCAACTCGTGGGGAATTTCTCACTTTCTCAGGATGGATTTTTTTTTCCCAAGACAAATCATTCCATACTTTCCAACCGTGCGGGAAGCCCTGATTAATCTCTCCTGACAAATGTCTGTATTGGCAAGATTCAAGTATAGAAAAAAAAGTGTGTTTTTTGCTCTGGGTGTCCTAGATTACTTAGGCAGGCAGGTATTGCTCAAGAATGAGATATCAACAATTTTGAAACAAGTGACCCCTACTCCTACAAAATGGTAGATGACAAAAAATGTAAACAAATGTTACTTTTTTTTAAAGGATAGGAGGCAACTTAACTCCTCGGTTGACCATTTGATAACCTTTTTAAACAGAGTGGACTTTTAGAGAACTTTTAGAGATTTTTTTTTTTCCTTAAATGGATGTATAGCGTTTTAGAAATCTGCTCTCCAGTTGCAGGTTGTGTTAGAGAGAGGGACTGAGCCTCGGTCAGCAGCAGGTAAACCCAGCAGTCTGTGGCTAGACCAGGATCTGGGATAAACCCAGATCCACGGGTTTACCTTGGCTTTAGGAGAGGTTTAGGTGGTAACACCACCAGTGGGATGGATTTACGCAGTTATGGGAGGTTGAAGACTCACAGTTTTCCACCATTCTGCCTCTGGTGTCTTTCAGATTCTATTATCCAATCCAGGCTTAGCTTGTCTCCATGGTTTTTTTTTATTGTGGTCATCTTGATTTTTTTGGTTGTAGTTTTGTTTGTTTGTGTCTCTTGTTTGTCTGGAGGCCGGACAAGTGCTGTGGGTTATTTTCCATCTGCAGACAGTAATAATTTGTATCTCTGTTATGTGTTTTGTTTTTTGTTTTTTTCGTCCTTGTAGCATCTAGCAATGTTTATTTTGTAATCACATCACTTTTCCACTTTATCATAGGGTAAATAAACTAAACTAACAAAAAAATCAACTAAACTAACTAGCTAAAACTACTTTAGGAGCAATTGGGAGCCATTCAGAGCTACATTTTCTGTGGAAAAGGCAAGTGGAATTCTTTTAGAAATCTCATGCAAGCAAAAGATCATTTTATGTTTCATACTTGACATAAGATAATGAGTTGATCAAAGAGCATATTTACTGAAAAGTCAGTTTATGCCACTTGTTATTGCAGTCTTCACTATCTGAATCAGGGCCTACCTGCTTCCTCACTACATCTCCAGGCTTTTCATGCTTACTGCAAATAAACAAGGTCAGAGATTAGAAAAAGCAGAACCATTTTTGGTACATTGGTGAAAAAAATACAGTTGCGTGGGTCTATAGTTTCATAGACAGCAGAACAAGAGAAACCTTGTGGTTCCAAAAAAACAAACTTTTTGTCCGACAGACACACAGGAAAGCCGGACTGAACACAGCGGGGTAGTAGAACTGACAGGCTTACCAACCACAGCCAAAACGTACCATCATTTGGCTGGTGGCTTTGTAATTCCAAGCAGTTGGAGACATCGGTGTTGAGTTACAGTGCAGATCTAGACATCAGACACCTCCTTACCTCTCTGTGAAAGACTAATGAAAACTGCCCCAGCCCGTCCACAGGAAACCTCCACCGGACACAGTGGCTGAAGCGTTCACATATTCACCAGAAAAAAGTTCATTATTTCACCAACTGACAAGATTTTTAGAGTTCAGAAGCGCCAACAAATGATGGCTGGTTACTTGCAAAAGCCCGGAGGACTGTGGACTACTCAAACTTACTATCCATAATCAAAATTTACCGATAACAACAAGCAACAACAGTAGACTATAGCAAACTCTAGCCGTTATCAAAGGAAACCGTTAATTATTTTTCATTACATTTCAGGCATTTAACCGAGACTCTTATTCAGAACGGGAACAATCTGCAAACCACCTGCGCTTAGTATAGGCCAAATCTGTTCTAGCCGTTCTAGGCTTCATGTAGCAATATTACTTTGTGTGGAAAACACAAGAGAGAGATGCTGACATGCTGATCCAACACTTGAAAAAAATGAAAGAGGCATTTTAATGGGTTTTGAATGCTCAGCACTCTCTCCAACTGCCAGCTAAAATGCTTTTTTTTTCGCTGCATAAATGAACAAGGGTTTCCAAACGCTTTTGTTTGGATACAGCCTGATCGATGAGATCAAGTGTCTGTGAGAAGTTCAGTGGTTTGCATCAGAGGAACCAGCTGCATTGAAAACACAAATCAACTTCCTCTTTCGATCAGGAAGTGACTGCTCTCTGTCTACCTCCCACTTCTTACGATAAACTGAAATTCAGGGCTTCAACAAAGATTGTGGTTAAAGGGACACACAGACTTTTGGTCAAATAAGCTCCCTGATCAATTTGCCATTGTGTGATTGGGAATAGTTTCCAGTACTTGTTGAGTTTGCCATGACGCTTGCTAATCGTGTGTTTATGTTTAGTGGACAGCATAAGCTAGCTTTGCATCACTTCAAAAACACTGTATAGTGCATTAAACACTCAACATACTAGATGAAATTGTTCCCACTCTTGGCACACGATGATGTGGTATTTGCCAGAAGGTTTAATCATTCAGCGTATTCCTTTAACACTTGTTCCCAAGGTCTTCATTATCTGCATCAGGGCCTGGATTCTACCTGCTTCCTCACTACATCTTCCACAATGCTTCCCCTGTTTGTTGCCAGTAAACAATGTCAAAGGTTAGGAGACGTGGAGCTATTTGCCCAGTGAGTCATGCGGTTAACTGGAATCCATACCGGCCGTGTCACTGCATTGCAACATCCTCCAACCCCACAATCCGTATGGTGGAACAAAATTAAGAGAGTGTTAAGTGTGGTGCAATGACATACATATGCTTAAGGTGTAATTACAGGATAATTAAAGCTAATGGGGCAGAGTTTGGAGTGGGACGGTATGGATGTGTGCAAGATGTTAAAGAGCAGCTGGAAGTCGGTGGAGGAAGGAGAGAGCAGACGGCGTCTTCAGTCGGTGCGCTGTGCCACTGGAAACATTCATATATGCTCCTGTTTTAAACAGCCAGTGATCTCGAATCATGGCACATGTTCATATAAAATTGCGTAATCAGCCTACATGGCTTTTTAGAGGAGTGGTGCTAGAACACACATGCTTAATCTATCTGCCATGAGCGACATGCAAAATACTTCACTGTGTCTGTGTGCGTGTCTGTGATTTAACACTAGTACTAAAAATGTAATCTAGATAACTGGCTTATCTGGCTCATTATATAATCACTATCATCATAATAAGTACTCATACTCATACTGTACATCATCAGTACTAAGCTACAGACTAAAAATGAAACTAAGCCATTAAAGCAGCAGCAAGCCTTGGACTATTCATAGTATTCTGTTACATGACCACACGGCCATCTTGGTAGGAAAATAACAAACGACTGTAATAAATTTACAGGTGATTATAATCAAATGACAGCCACAGACAATGAAATCCATCTATTGTCAAGGTTGGGGCTCTGCCACTTGCACTCCTTACCATTAGTTGCTTGCAGTGTTGGTGATATAGGAATTGAAGCTTATTCTAGAGTTGCACTCATTGTGAGTGGCACTGCATAAGAGCATCAGCTAAGTGCTTTCAAAAGTTAATGTAAAATATAAATAATTCAATAGGGATGCAGCACCAGCAGCATTCAGGCTCTAAATATCTATCATTTCAAACAAGCAAATATACTTCTTAATAAGTATGATTCTAGATACAGATATAATATCAACATTAATTAGATATCATTTAAATAACATTATAATTATCTACTTTGTTTGTAGATGTGTTAGAAGAGTGATTGTTTGACTAGTTTTTTAAAATGAAATGAATTGGGATTTCTTAGTTTTGTCCTAAGAACAAATTTTGGTAGTTAACCATAAAGGTCCTATGCAAGTATGCATACTAAAAACAAATCAAACTGTTCTAACCCAAGTGAAATCTTGTTTCACTCTTAAAAAGGATGTGTCGCTTTCAGCACATCTGTTGAAACATCTGTGTGTCTAGTTTGAGACAACACAGGCTACAATTACATCTGTCATTTTGATGTGACTTTTGAGATTTGATTTTATGAGATCACATCACTGTATAGTCACACTTAGCCTGAAATTGCTGTTATGCATCTCCTGTGGATGCATTTATTAAAATCTGTGTCTGCATTACTTTTTCCCACACTATCCCTCTCCACCTCGTATATATATATATGTACATTGTGGCTGGATTCAGTCCAAACTATGTACACATCTGATCTCAATGTGATCCTCCTGACCATTTCCCCATCTGGTTTTGAACATTTGACATGAGCAACATGACCTGATCGGATGCTAAATGTCACATTGAAACAAGTGTAACCATACCCGCATATTTGTGATATTTTTTTCATTGTGAGGAAAAGTAACATGAATGTGTGTTGTCGCAAACCAGATGCACCGATGTGTTGAAAGTGACGCATCAACTTTCAGAGTGTTGCGCTGCAAACAGTGAGAGCCAGGCCTGAACAAGCGGCGGTGCTGTGAGGCATGACGGCTGCGCTGCAGATAGCGCTATTTGTTTGACTGCTGATTATCTCGAACCAAGCGCTTTATATCCAAGGGCCAAAGCAAGGGATTAGCAGCCAGAGACTACAGGCAGTCAACTCCAAAGAGACTGACAGAAACATGAATGGACAGAGAGAGACTGACAGAGTGGAGAAGAGGTAGAGAGAAAGAGGTAGAGCGACAGAGGAAGAGAGACAAAGCGAGAGATGATAAAGACAGAGGAAAGAGTAGAAAGTGAAAGAGGAGAATGAGAGACAGAGGGCATAAGAGAGACCGTAACAGACAGACTGAAAGTGATAGAGAATGAGAGAAACAGAGTGAACAAGAGAAAGGTAAAGACAGATATAGAGGTAGAGACAGATAGACAGAGTGACAGACAGAGAGAGGCTGGTAAGAGAGAGGGATACTCTGCAGCAGATAGCCTAGTTCTGACTAAGTCTCCAAGTTCAAACTCATTTATTCCATTTTACACCCCTCTGCCCACGCGGCCACATCTTACAGTACACTCTGCCAACCACAACAAGGCTTGGCAACTCCAGGATGACTTACAGACATCCAAACACTCATCTTGGAAGTAATGGGAATGAAAAAAAATTGTGCTCGGGCCAGATTATTACAAGTGAAACAACAGGGTAAGAAATTACAACCAGCAACAGTCACTTTCGACTGTTGCTGGTGTGTCCACTTTTATATCAGCTTTGGCTGGTACCTGGCTAAGAGGTTGTTTTATATTCTTCAAAACTGAACTGTTTCCTACTGTTAAGCTAAATGCCAAGCCAAAGTTTGGCTATGGATGGTGGGTTTGAACACATCAAGGCATCATCTGTAGGTGCTGCGCTATTCTAAAAATCATATTTAGTATGAAAATAGTAAAAGCGGCTGGTGAGTGTTTGCATCCATCAGCTGCTGAGGCCGGTAGGTGAAGAAGTTAGGTTCTTGCACTGTGTGTGAGCAAGTAGTGCAGGATGGATAGATGGGCTGGAGCAGATTTCATTAAGCTTTTACAGAGAGGTAAGGAGGTGTCTAATGTCTAGATCTGGACTGTAACTCAACACCAATGTCTCCAACTGGTCAGCCTACACACAGGGCTTGCAGTCTTCATCAACCACCAGTCAAATCATGGTAAGTTCTGGCTGTAGTTGTTAAGTCTGGCATTTCTGCTATCCACTTTAGCAGGTAGCTAGCCTGTCTTCACCCCGTCTTTCCTATACTGAATAAACTACTTTGGCAAATGACAGGTTCTACAATTCTGTTTCCACTGCACATGTGGCCGATGACAAAGTTTAACTTCATGCACACACACACACACAAACACATGCAAACTCACAAAGTGTGCAAAAGAGATATAAATAGCAAAGCATATAGCTAGAGACTCACTCTCTCTCTACATACAGACCAATACACTCAGTCTCAATGAGAGGGGGGTTGGCATAGCAACTCATGCGGGGGGGGGGGGGGGGGGGGGGCTGTTAGGCCATTCTGGTGCTTGTCAAATGAGCTGCCGTGGGGCATAGGGGAGCTGTATGGACTTGTTCCTGCTTATACCAACACTGGTGCTGGCTGCCAGGGGGAGCAAGCAAACTCACATACTATCTCCATCTCATTCTCTCTCTCTCTCACACACACACAAAAAGATTGCAGACATAATACATGCCGATAAAAAGGCCAGAGCGCAGAAGGACGTGTGTGAAGAACACTGAACTTCAAAGGCTCGAGTTACACAACACAGTAGCCTGACTAACAAACACAGGCTAGAACCCAGACATAACATATAGGCAACCGTAAACAAACACCATTTCAACATTCCAGTATGAAAGAGACATTCCACAACTGGAAGACACAGCTGGGAGTACAGACTGGGCAAATAGCCTTTGATGAATGGCAAAGTACGTCTTTCAAGTCCCACACAAGGGGAAGATTGGGCCAACACACTGAAACTGACTTTGACTGGACATGTTTATGACAATTTCCATGATCTTTCTTACATGTACTATTCTTCATAATGTTTCCGGACATGGAAAACACCATTTTCAAATCCTGTGACTTCCTGGTTTTCCACAACTATGGCGAACCCTGGAAATAAGAGCCTTGTACAGTGCTGTAAGGTTAATTATCACCCTGGTGTGAGAAACATACCACAGTGGTCAATTGTTCTGTCCTGACACAGAGAAACACAATGAGAACAGGAAGGGGCTTTTTGAGAACTAAGAAAAAAAATAGACGCTCACAATGTCCAACAGAACTGCCTGTCCAGGCCTTACTCATTCATTTTCTGGAAAGGAAATTGACAACTTCTGGTTAGGCCTAATCTGACAACTGCGGAGTAACAAGTAAAAAGGAAAACGACGGTGACGATTTCATGTTAGGCTCTGGGCTAGTAGGCCTCAGTACTGCCATATTGCTGTATATTGAAAAGTACTGTTTTTGACTTCACCTCGACTCAGAGCTACCAACCATACAACCCAAATGACAGATGGTAGTTTAGTTTTAGGGAAAAAGATGAGGGGGCAAAACAGTATGCCGTGCCACTTGCCCACAGCTCTGTCCCAAATGAATGTTCTGAATATTCATCATAAGAAATAATCTTTCTCTCTTCCAAGACAAAATGTATCACAAAATGAGGTTGAGTGGAAATTGTGGGGTCAAACAGTGGGTAGCTAACCACAGTGAAGATTGTAATTACAGGGAACAAGAGTCAAAAGGATGTTTTGCTAGAGCTGGTGAATGTATGTGGAGTATGGACATAGTTGTAAGCAAAGCTTTGATGGGTGTTTTGGCAGAACAAGAAGATCCATGATCATCTGTTCTGACTAAACGTCACTCACATTCGCTTATCTGAGCTGTGGTTGTATTTGGTTTACTCTGCATGTGAGTAAATGAACTTTCAGGGCAGCAGTAGCCTAATGGCTAGAGAAGTGGGCTTGTGAACAGAGGGTCGCCAGTTCAAAAATGTGGGTGGGAATGATGAATGAGTAGCGCTGTCCCTTCCCTCAACAACTACTGTTGAGGTGCCCTTGAGCAAGGCATCCCACTGCTCCAGTTGAGCTGCTCAGTGGCTGACAGTAGAAGACTCTACTTGTACTGGGCAGCTGTTAGGTGTGCATGTGTGGAATTGTGTGAATGTGAAGCAGGACATTGGTGGAAAAGAGCAAGAATGCTCAGCAGACTTTCCCTGAATAAAAAAAACAGGTTGGAAAAGCTTCAGCATTTTAATGTAACAGTGATCCTACCTGATTGTTTGGCTTGTGCTGGGAGGAGGTCCCTGGGATGTTGAGAGAGTGGCTCCTAGTGACAGCTGCCCCCGCTGACGCCCTCCTGGGCTGTGAGCGAACTGACAGTGATGCTTTCGCCTCCGATGGGGGGCTATTGCTGCTACTGTTCCCTTCAGTCTCAAGCACTGCATCCCAAGGGTCCCCTGCAGGCACTCCTGCTACTGTCACAGCTCCCCCTGGTGCCAGGGAAGCTTCCTCACTCTCAGGTTTGCGCTTGGTAAGTGGGTCCAGATCCAGCCACTCAAAGCGGCTGATGCTAGAAGGTTCTGCCACTGCTGGCTGCTGGGGTGGAGGGTTGGGTGCCAGAGAAACCGTGCTGGCCGGTGCCGAATCCACGTAAGTGCTGGCTGACCTACCGTTCTTCGTGTATTCCCAGGTGCTGGCGATCTTGTCGAAGATTTTGGCCATCTCCGGGTCGACGGCAGGCTGCTGGAAGACCATGGGAGCAGCAGCCTGGATGGGGGTGAAGGCCATGAAGGAAGGCTGCTGGGAAGGCAGGGCCATGAAGGGCGACATGGCTGGGGTGAAGCCATTCTGAAAGGTGCCTGGTTTGGGGAACGGAGCAGAGGGAAACATGGGGAGGGGCTGATGGGTGGGAGTGGACACACTGGAGCTAGAGGGGGTGGACAGAACAGGTGTCCACTGGCTGCTCTGGAAGGGTGAGGGGCTACAGGCAAGACCGCCGGGGTAGGAGGCACTGAAGTCAAACCCCAGCAGGGAGGGGCGGGACGCTTTGCTGTTGGCCCCAAAGTTATCATCCAGTAGGAGCTCTTGAAGTTCCTCATCAGTCAGTTTGGCCACATCGATATCCCTGAACTTGTCCTTCTCCGCCTGCTTCTTGGTCTCCGGGAAGACGATGAGGTCCTTTTCTGGTCTACTAGTAGAGGGTGAAGGTCGAGGAGCAGTAGTGGTAGATGTAGATGATTTTGGTTTTGTGGAGGATGAGGATGATGCAGAGGAAGATGAGGACGTTGAAGCTGAAGGAGTGTGTCTCTTCTCCTTTTGCAATTTTGCTAAAGCCTCTTCCTCCATGCGGAGGGCTTCCTCTTTACCCACAACCCCCCTAGGCTGGGGGACATCCAGCTTGAACCCATTACCACTAGATATCTGGGCCATTGTGTCAACTCAAAGGTGCCATGAGTGTAACTGCTTCAAAGTCAGTGTGGCACAACAGGTTGGAGAACAAAGCTTTAAACACCTGCAAGAACAGGGAAAAATGTTTTAACACAGCATTTAGTGGTTCAGACAGGTATCGAAAATCGTATTGAAAATGTCAAACCAGACAGCATAAACCTAAGGAAATAGGCCTATGTCTAGGTTGGCCTGGCAGTGTTCGATTCTAAAGAATCTAGGCTATTTCCAAAGTCACCCAAAATCTATAAGCATTATCCACACATGACATGAAAATGGAGAGCTTGTTGCCTTTAGTGTGCCTGGATGTCACAAGGGTTAGCCTTGTCAGTTACATTGGAGTTCTACATCTAAATATTCTTTCAGTATTTGTTGCTCTAAACGGGTTTTGATTGCTTATTGATTGGCTGCCATTTGTTATATATGCACAGCCAATAATTACTTTCACTGGTTTTGGAGTCAAGGGCAACAATTAGGTCATGTAACCAACACAGTCTACATTACCAGAACGTTCATGACATTTAAATTGATTCACTCATTCACAGCAAGCTTTCCACTGACTGTTAGTCTACTGTATGTTGTTGACCTTGTAAACTGACACATGGCAATTGTTTAACCAAGCAGCCTGGGGCTGCCACCGGCCCTTCCTAAAAATCAAACAAGTGGGCAAGGTGTAATTTATAACAAGAAGATGACATATGACACAAACCACTTATTAACATGCAGTAAACTTATCAAATCAGTGTGATAATGTGCATGCACAAGATTGGGCTATTGCCAAACAAGAGCATCTTGCAAAGTTCCAGTCTTGACAATCTTCACTATTTTAAACATTAGCCTACAACAGGAAGGAGACAAAATTAGCCCAAGTCCATGACATGAGAAAAACATCGCTGCAAAGAGTGTTTGTGATCCTCAAATGACACAGCGCTTTCTCAAAGCAACCATTCATCGAACGATCACAACCCCAGGGTTGAGTGAGTTCCCCCTCTCCCCCCAGGCGTCACCGGCCTCCTGAGCCTCCCCTCCCATTGTGGTGGAGAAGGCTGGCTGTACCGGGGCTCAGGCTAGCCTAGCACTATTGTGCAGCTGAGGAATTTGGCATGCTAGGCAGCCAGACGGCTCTTTCTCTCTCTCGCTTTCTCTCTCTCTGTTAGCATTATGTTAGCACCATGGCCCAAGACTGTCTTATCAGCTGTGCTAATATCAGCTCTTGGACCAAGGCTCCAGCAGGCAATGACAATGTGGCAGCATTCATTAAACATTTGAGGAGTGTTTAGTGCCAAACTCTGCCAAGAAGACAGCTAGGGGAAACTTTGAATGCATAAGAAGAAAAGGTCATTGCCTTTTGGTGCCTACTGCACTGCAGCAGGCACCGATGGCTAAATTGATGGCTAAACTGATGGCTAAATTCATGGCTAAATTCATGGCTAAATTGGCTATCAACTATGCTGTAGAAAGGCCAAATGCTATGACCAAAGTAGCTTACCTGTATAATATGATATTCACAGTGCAAATGACCAGTATGCATGCTCTGACAGAATGTTGCCTAGTGGTTAGAGTGACCGTCCCATAACCAGAAGGTAACAGGTTAGATCCTCCTAACAACCATCACAGTCTACATGCCATCGAGCAAGACACTGAACTGCACCTGCTTGCTAATTTTAAGTCACTCTGGATAAGGTATAAGAGAGTCAGCTACATATAAAATGTAAAAATGTAAAAGCTCTGGACCAATTTTAGCACCATAATGTGACGAAAGCTGCACAATAGGTCTTGGTTTGTAGATCATTTGTATTATACAGATCTATCCAACGTAATTCCAGTTGAAGGAAGAGGGGAGATAGGTAAGTGGATCAACCTATGCTATTTTAACCCAGGAAATTGAAGAGGACTAAAGCTACACCAAAATAACCAAAACCAATGCATGGCACAATTGGTCATGATTCAAGATAGCCATGTGAGTCCATATAAGGCAACAGGATGCATTACAAGGGAGGAAAAACCCACTTAGGGAGAAAAGTCAACTACAAAGATAACAAGTCCAAACTCTGCTCCACTGCACCATGGAGGGTCCCAGGTCCTTTAAGACTTTAATACAAATTTGAGCATGACAGTCTATGCTCTTTAAGTATTCAGAAGGCAAATGATACTTGAGCTAGCACAGGTCTCCAGTGGAAATGTTTGCTTGAGTGGAGTGATTTAAGGATGCAGAGGTCACAATAACAAACAAGACTTTGGGAGTCGACCTCTCCCAGATCATTTGCTTGATAGATTGAGAAAAACCAGTCGTGTGTTTTTTTAAATTTGGGATTTGGTCTAATGAGACCAAGTGGACAGAGTGGTAGTCTTGCCGTCAGTGAGTATGCAAATGTTAACAAGTGACTGCACAGCTGATCAAAGTGCAAAACGATGTCTTTAAAATGTAATAAGTAACTAAGGCATGTTTATAGATTTCTAAGATATATTCTGTGGTCATCTGGTAAGGAAAAAAATACAGAAACACAGCTTCCTTCTCTGCTGGACTGTCTATCACTAAGCCTGGCCTGTGCAGAACATTAAGTCTATAATAAGAAACCAAAACAAACATTCTGACAGGGCCTTTTACCGTCACTGGGGGGGTGGGGGGGGTGGGGGGGATACACAGATGTTTGCTGCAGAATCCCAAATGTCGTCCGCCAAGGCCAGTGTCAAAGTAAAGTAACTATAAGTAACTGTATCTCGGTGAAATCATGGTTTATTCTGCCAAATACTGAATCTGGCTTTTGCATTTACAAACTCCTGCAAAGTGATAAAGCATCCGAGTTAACCATATCTTTTGGACTGTGAGGCAGAGACTAATACATAGCGAGCCCATCTGTGGTCATGAGCATAGACACATGCAATCACACATGTACACAGAAACACACACTTTTCGCCGTTAGCTTGCAGTGCTGTTGTGTTCAGAGCTGCATGTCCGTTAGCCCTGCTTCTCCAGTTATCCTGCACAAACTGTACAAATGCAGCAGTCAGCAGCATCTAAAGAAGACTGACAGCATAGACTTACTTTAATGGGTACGAGCAGTTCCAACTTAAGTCGATATTCAGACTATTATATTAATCTATGCATTTGTATGAGACTTTTCCTAAAAGTATTTGGGGACAACACTGCAATTCACTTGACAAAATGGGGGAAAGGCATTACTAATTCGCATGGTAGTGCTAAACTATTGTTATGTTCAACATTTGGAAGACGTTCAATAAAAATAGACAGTAGAGAATAACAATGAGACTGTTCCAAGCCCGTGTGACTAATACAACCCATGAACACAGATCTACAACGCTAAATATTGTGAAACTGAGCTGCGTCTCTTGAACAGGCTTTCAAAACATAACCGATTATCCTGTTTGTATACAACTGAGATTTACAGCTAGCTAGCTAACGTCTATCGTTATCTATGTCACCTGTCGGCTGATGCTCAGCTGACTCAAAACGACTCAGAAGGTCTGATGTGTGGCTTCTTATCTGTAAGCAACGGATATCTTCTTTCACACTATACAAGTCGTAATCTTAGCTGGCTAGTTCGTGAATTAAGATAAAACAATGGTACTAAAAAAATAATAACCTAGCTAACTTAGCTGGCTAGCTCGAACAGATGACACTTCTTGATACTTGTGATGGCAGTTGGAACTTGTCTTAAGTTTTACTTTGTTGGCAGCTTGCTACTGAACTGCTAAACCTAAGCCAAACAGAAAGGAAAGAGGCAAATTTACCGCTCACAATCACATACGACGGACTGAATTTAGTTAGAAAACGACAAATGTTGTAAACTTGCATGACTGTTCCGCACTTTGAGCACTGATTCAATAATTTAAAGTACTCAGCCAGTGATCTGATCTGCCAACTAAGTCAAGCCACAACAAGGAAGAAATCCAGGTTTTGTCATGCGGGAAATAATAATAATACAGAACTACAACAACCGGCTGTAAGTAACTACAGGCTACAACTTTTACATACAAACATTTACTGTAAAAAGGTTAATTTCTCACCTTTTAGCGGTGCGGTGTTTGTAGCCATTTTTCCTGCAGCTGCAATTTTTTTTCCATCCACTTGCACAGAAGGGACGTCAGTTCCTGTTGAGGTGGGTTGGATGTAGTTGGATGTAGTCGGATAGTGTTTCTGCTCGGTTGGATCCTTGGCTAAAGGTAAAATGGGAAAGCAGTGCCACCGTGTGGGTACCAGGAGCCAGTGTCAGTGGAGGGTAAACATTCATTTCATTTCATTCATTGCATTCATTTAAAATGTATTTTGAGAGAAGCGCACTTGCAGATATAAGTTGTCAACAACGCATAGTATTTCCAGTGTCCAAAATATAATTTGAATGAATGTAAACTACATGTACAAACTAATTTTTGGACCAATTTTCCTACATTTTGAAACGTGGGAATTGTATACTCTGTTGTGTTATCCTTTTTTTCCTCTGTGTGCCAGTTTTCAATGTGACAAGGTGTGTCTTCGCAGGGGAATTAGATCTCCGTTTGATTTTGTCCAAATAGCCACCAAGAGAATAAAATATCTATTGTGTCAAACAAATACGTTTACTCCATTAAAATGCTTTCTATTTTCCCTCTTAGTGCAATTGGCCTTTGTATTTGCTTCCTCCCTGTGTAACATTTCAGGTTACTGTAAGCCATTTTCAGGCTATGAATAATTTGTGTTGCGCTTCATGACTCCATACATCAAACACTAACCCCGCCCTCCTCGGGTCACACTCAGGTTTGTAAACGCCACGTACAGTTTGTCTCAACGCACCTTAAGCCACAGTTTGGAGGCTACACTGTGACTGACAGGTCGAGCGACCAATCACCTGCCAACGCGACTATTTTACAGCCGAAGTAGACTTTTTCTACCCAATAAGGGAGGCTGGGGGCGGGGCGTTGCCATGGTAAATACAATCTTTGCTGTAGGTTGTGGCCATTGGAGGTTTGTATTGGTATTGGTACATGACAGCTGTAAACAAGCTCTAGTCTCTCTCCAGCACTTGGTGGATTACTAAACGCTCCCAAAACTACGAGAAGAGGAAAAAGAGGAGATAGAAGTGAGTGTTAAATTACATGAATTGTGTTATATTAATGATAGTAATTTATGTGCTAAAGGCTTTCTTTTGCAGCTTTTCCAGTTCAAGTCAGACATTTATCCTGCTTTCCACCTGACACAGTCACTCCATATCTATGAATGAGAAAGTTGCCATCCTCACTAAATTAGTGATGAAACAAACTGGGCTTTAAATGACAACTTTGATATTTAGACTTTGTGATTTACAGACTGACAACAGTTTGAACTTCCTCTCCCAGGTCTTTGAAACTTGAAATTGTTGCCATCCTCACTAAGTAGTAATGAAACAAACTGGGCTTTAAATGATAACTTTGATAGTTTCCCATGGATGTGACTTACAGACTGACAACAGTTTTTCATGTATGACAGACCTGGGAGAGGAATGCTTTTAAAACCAGCATGCTGTGGGTGGCTTTATCCAACAAACACATGTGTTGCACAGTCCTGAACTTGTGGCAGAGAGCTTGCTTTTGAGATTAAGGTTAATTTGCGTAACCTCTCCACACATTGTCTCTTTTGTTTTGACTCGTACCCCTGTTGCAAGCTATGGGAAATGGAGGGTGTTGTTTGTAGCAAAGATAAAACACCCACGCACGCTGTATTGGACAAACAGTGGACACTTAGGTCATGAGAACTGTTTCAGCTTTAAACAGGTGCATACAAGCTCTGGTCTGGGTCCCAGTTTCATTCATGAAAAGTTGTACACTATTTTTCCAGCATTTTCTAGTTTTAATAGTTTCTATAACCCCATAAAACTGTTGATTTAGTGTTTCTTCCTTTGTTTTCCGCCCCAGATGTGGAGGGGTAAAGCCTCGGGCCGCTGTGTGCTGGTTCTGCTGAGCCTGTGGCTGTGTGTCCAGTCGGTGCCGATCAGCGTGGACAAGACCAAAGTGGTTGTTCCAGACGAGAAACTGGAGACGCCGCAGAGTGTGAGTTGGGGGGGATAGTGTCATACAATGCATGCATTTGCCAGTTACATCAAGGGTTTCATATTCAAACTTGGGTCTTGTAGCTAATTACACCAGACACCTCCCAGTCATCTAAATAAATAAATAATAAATAAAGGGATATGTTTAGGCTTACAGTGTCTCAGACAGGGCTGGTCTGTTTCACATAGACAGCAGACATACTTAGATCTTTGGTGCAGGACTGAACAGCAAATTAAATGTTTGTCATTGAGGATGAGAAGATATAAGAAGAGGAAAAAAGTGCTACCATGCTGAATCAGATGTCACCATTCATTAGAAAATGGAAGCCACTCAAAAGGCCAGCCGGATAGAACAGCTTAAATGTAAAATGTCTTCCTCTCTTTGCTGACAGCTCACAGTGATGTGTACTTTGGTTTTGTGCTTCAGGACACTGGACTGCACTATGACCGCTACCTCAGGGAAGTCGTTGACTTCCTGGAGAAAGATGCCCACTTCAGAGACAAGCTCCACAACGCTGACATGGAAGACATCAAGGTCGGCTACAGCTGCATACTAGCTCAACAGCCCGTCATATCTAGCTGTGTTCACAAAAGCCTGTTGTTGACTTTGTACTGAATTGGGTTGTTGTTTGTCTGCTTGCAGAAAGGAAAGCTTTCCAAAGAGCTGGACTTTGTCAGCCACCATGTGCGGACCAAGCTGGACGAGCTGAAGAGGCAGGAGCTGAACAGGCTGCGGATGCTCATCAAAGCCAAACAAGACATCCAGGGAGGGAACGGTATGAAACCCGGACTGGCCATCAGCCTGTCTGCAGAGATGTTGTTGACGTGCCACTGACAAACTAGTGCTTGTTGAAGTTGCACAAGAAATTTTGCACTATATGGTAAAAGTTGGGTGATGACATTGTCAGATTAAGGAAGTGACTCTTGGACACAGGAACATGATGCAATTCACCGCCAACTTCAACAGACAGTGGCTGTATGCATTTAGACTGGAGAGCAGAACTGCCTTCATGCTGCATGTCTGTTGGAGGGAAGATCAAATTAGATTTATTTAAATGCTATAATACAATATTTATGCATCACTTTTTAAGGATGAAAACAGAAACGTCAGAGACATTGTGTAAGATGGTGGTGCAAGTTGAACAGGGTGTGTAGAAGCATTCAGGGAGAGAGGGAAAACTAAATACACACATAGAAATCCCTCACTCACATGCTCAGGAATACCTAATTTTTCCTTTGCCAAAGTAAATTTCAGTTGAACTCAAAGTCAACAAAGTTGCGGCACTCGTCCTTGGCTGTGTGTCAATCTTGCATCAAAGCACTCATGAGCTGTTTGTTACTTAGTAAATGACACAACCAGTCAGAAGATTTTTAGTGGATTTTATCTAAGATGCAAAAAGACATCTATGTCTCTTTTCATGGTCCTTTTACCGCTACGCAGCTGAGTAACACTTTCCGTCATTCCCCTCCTTGCAGGCATGACACTGGACCACCAGGTCCTGCTGAAACAGTTTGAGCACCTCAACCACACAAACCCACACACCTTCGAGGTGGAGGACCTGGACCGCCTCATCAAGTCGGTATGGGCTGTTTAATGATAAAATGCTAGGACATTATCTACTGTTCACCAAATAGATCTTTACTTTAGTGGATCAGATGTGTTAAAGAACCAGGGTCTCTTGGATTTGTTGAGCAGCAGCAGTGGATCCTCACTTCTACAAAAGATGACAATGATAACAGTGAAAATTCATCATGTGGCCATTTTGTTTTTCCAAGTCAAACAAATACTAAGTACCTCCACTGACTGTATATCATGACATAACGTATAAGAGCCATCTCAAATTTTTTGGGATTGAAACCAAGAGCAAACGCTGGTCCCAGAACCAAAATTATCCCTGGCTCCCATTATTACCAAAAATTGTAGGTGAAAAACTGAGAGAAGTGTGATATCAGGTTTTTTTTTTTTTAGAGGACTGGTTTGAGAAGATAAACAACCGGAGGTGTTCTGGCTTCAAGGCACATTAACTGTTCAAATAGCACGCATGGCTGAAAATTTGTCCCCACACAACATGCCACGTATATACAAGGCAGCCTCATATGGTGCAAGATCTGATGCTCAGTTATTGTAGATTACTGTAGATATTTGGTAGAGTTTTACAAATATATATTTTTGCATTATTGTCACATAATTAACTAATTCACAAAGAAGAAAGTTAAGTCTGCAAAAAAATTTAAAATCCGAAATGAAAATGTTTCTATTTTTTCCCCGTTTTTTTGTCTTATGTTTTTACACTTTTATGGAGAAAAGTACATATGCATTGGTAACCATTATAAAAGGTGATTGAAGGCTCTTGAAGACATGTTTTACTGTCCCTATGCATACTCTATAATCACAGTAAAGAACACCCTGTCTGGTATTATTGCTATAATTAGAACCAAGTAGCCTATAGAGAATTACAGGTGTCAGAAAGAGAAGACCGTTCCCAGCTGAGATGCTCCTGTTTCCTGACTCGTTGTTGTGATTTCTGCTGGCTCTCATGTCAGCATTATTAACCAGTCTGGACTTTTTCGCTTTTAGATGTAATTACATGGAGGCATTGAAGCATTCACAGCTTTTTGTCCTTTGTTGGAGAAGGCTGGCTTGCCGGAGGTAAATTCCCAGTCAGTTTTGACAGAGCTACATGTGCAGGAGATTGCCTGTGAACTAAACTGAAAAAAAACAAAACACAACAGCGATGTCTGCTCAATGGTGGAATGATCATCCTTGCACAACCAGTGTTTGCATGTCTCTCTGGTTTTAGGAGTGCATGTCAATATTGTCACTATTTTGGGTTTGTTAAGACTTTATTCTACAGTCCATTTATCAGCAGTGCCTTGGAATTGCTTGGTGACATGGAAATATGCTGCTAAATACTTGTGTGCTTTGTCTGTGAGATTCTCATTTTACAACAACTATAACAATGTCATATTCTGTGCACCAGGTAAATTCCTGCGGGACTTTAGAATAAAGAATTACCTGTATGTTCTAATCAGAACCATCCCAAGGCAATGTTATGAGACTCAAAGCTGATTAAAACTGATCACCAGTTATAGACCAGGGGCCTAAAGATGGCAGCCTTCCACTTTGACATCATTATGTTTTTCAAAACCGTCAACAGTGTCAATTGTCAACATCTGCTTTTGTCAGATGAGGGGGATGCATGTGTGTTGGGAAGACCAAAACGATGTCAGTCTAGACGGCAGCCATCTTAAATCACCTGGGTGCGCGTTCATGAGATCCAAGGACTGAAAGTACTGATCCAGCATCACTGGTCAGATCACATTCCAAATGAATCACACTGTCCTAGAAAGGCAAACAGCAACAAAGGTTTGATCCACTTCTCTACCAACTATTCTCTTGTTGGGACAGGAGATACAATTTGGGGTCATTTTTCTCAGTTTCATTACCCAGGCAGTCACTGCTGTTTGGCTTTGTAGGGCAGAATAGAGGTATAGTAGTATCTGATCAGCATCCATAAGACACGTTAAGCATACAGGCTCTGATTCATCCACTTTGCACTGCCTGAACTAACCATAAAGCATGTTGTTGCATTATCATATTATCCCATCTCTCCTGGGTCAGCTGTGAATTGAAATTCATTCAGCTGAGCAGTACAGATTGCTTTAACCTCTCCAGGGTGCAAGATGGGAGGGTTCATGCTTTTTGGGACAAATGTGACTGCACTCTTTGCAGAATCAAACAATCCCAGAAAAGCAATTGTATGAATTTCAGCTCTACAATCCGAACAGTCTGAACTCTCCATTCTAACTTTGTTTTTACCTTCATTTTCTCTCTCTGTCCATCGGCCGTGGGTTGAAGGCCAGCAGCGACCTGGAGAACTTTGACAAGGAGCGGCACGAGGAGTTCAAGAAGTACGAGTTGATGAAGGAGCATGAGCGGAGGGAGCGGCTGAAGACCATGGATGAGGAGCACCGCAAGAAGGAGGAGGCGCACTACGAGGAGATGAAGAAGAAACACGCCGAACACCCCAAAGTCCACCACCCTGTAAGACACCTGCTGTCGCCAAGTTGGTTTCATATCAGCGGTGTTGGATAGGCATTGTGTCTGTCAGGACTGGGTTTCATTAGCTTTCAATTCAGTTCATTACAATATGCCAATAGAGCAATTGCAACTCATTTGCTAAAGATAGAGTATTCATTCTCAGTTATTGTTATGTTTAATAGAATATGGTAGCCTTCCCATGCAAGTATATGAATTCTAGGTATTGGGTTGAACAAGAGACATATTATTACATAGTATTGTTTTGTAGCATTGTATACAAGAGTGGTAATTTTAGCTCATTTTATTTAGATGTTGGAGGGAAATAAAGGAGATTAGAATGTCAGAGGTTGGAAAGCAGCAATTTACAGTTAAAGGAATCTTGAAATTAGCTGAAGATGGAAGAAGATGTTGGATCATATTTGACTTTTTGAGAGGGTGCAGGTTGTACAGTAAGCACAGTAAAAGGACATGACAGTAGATGCCGGTAATGCTGCATCGTACGGATGCCAACTGCTATTAAAATACAAGAAGAAGAAAGGAGAAGATGATTTGAATTTTGAAGTAACTCTCCAAGGAAATTGTGAGATTATGGAATTGAAATTGATTGTGTGTGTGTGTGTGTGTGTGTGTGTGTGTGTGTGTGTGTGTGTGTGTGCAGGGCAGTCAGGACCAGCTGAAGGAGGTGTGGGAGGAGTCAGACGGTTTGGACCCGAATGAGTTTGAGCCCAAGACCTTCTTCAAACTGCATGGTAACCACAGAGGCCATATTAGTGGTTAGAGAGTCCTGGAGGTCCCAGGTTCAATCCCCAGTGCTGACCTCTGACCTATGACCTTTCTGGAAGAGGGAAAGGGAAAAGAGACTTTAGAAACCCTCTACAGCCAGTTGGGTCCAAAGTTGGGCCCTAGGGGGTCGTCAGCAAAATGGAAGAAAGTGTATTATTATTTCATTCATTAAAGTTGCAATGAATCTATAATAGAATCTATAAGAATGACTATAATGAGGTTTCACTCTCCACTGTTATCTCCCCAACAAAAATATTAACACTTATGCAATTCCTTTCTAAATCTAGCATCAAATGGTAATTCTAAAATCTAGCAACTTCTCAGATGGGGGTCCCAGGGAGAAATTCCTGTCAAATGGGGATCCTTGGGGCCTAATATGTATTTGTTTGGGGGTGACATTTATTTTTTGATTTAACTCTAACTTTACTCTAACTTTAATTCTTATTTACATGGACGGCCTGGCATAAAAAAGACATGAAAAAGACCGGGAACTCTTGTTCTACACAACCAACGGCCTATGATGCACACATCAGTACCTTAAAACTCGAATCACATAACATCAAACTGCTATGCGTGTGACAAATTATGCATGTATGAAGCAGTGTGTTCATTCCAGACATTTGTTTTGTGTTGCAGACAGCAACGGAGATGGTTACTTTGATGAGAACGAGCTTGAAGCTCTCTTCACTAAATCGGTATTTATGCCTAACTGCCCTGCTTCTACATGTGTCACGATTCTATGTTAATGAAGACGCCTTTGAGGTACAACTTGTGTATGTGTGTGTGTGTGTGTGTGTGTGTGTGTGTTCAAGCTGGAAAAGGTGTATAACCCCGCTCATGAGGAAGACGACATGATCGAGATGGAGGAGGAGAGGCTGCGCATGAGAGAGCATGTTATGAAAGAGGTGAGACACTACAGTAAGAAAGCAGACGTGGCGTGTCTCTCACATAGCGTGCGCACACACACACACACACACACACACACACACACACACACACACACAAATACATGTGCACAGTTTGATTAGTACAATAAAAACAGATTTGTGCTGTTGTCACTGATTCAAAATCTTTACGTAAACATGACGTCCTCCACAAATAATGCAGGCATCCCTTGGTCCAATCAGTAACAAGATGCATCTTCCCTCCAACTTTCATCAAAATGGAACCGGTGCTGTAGCCATTATGGTCTTTTTTAACTTTGAAATTTTGAGCTTTTAATTATAGCGCCCCCATCAGGCCAATCAGTGTAATGTTTTTAAATGCCAGGACGCAGTGGTAAATTCAGACCAATTTTGAGTTGAACAAGTTTATTTGTCATATGCATTGCACATGCACTTGCAATGAAATGTTTACAATAAAAGCAAAGGAAAAATATCAAAGTATAATACAAGTTTGTGAAAGCATACACATAGAGGTAAAGCCACATTAACACATAAATAAGATGAACAAAGTAACAGTAGTTGTGCAACATGTAGTCTGAATTGGGTAATGTTTGTATAGTATGTGTATATATAAAATAAGGTGATGTAATATATAGTTGAACTTTAATTATAGTCAATCAGTGTAATACTGGAACACAGTGGAAAGATGCATCATCCCTCCAAGTTTTGTCAAAATCAGACCAGTAGTGTCTGAGATATCACTTGAATTGTCACGTTTGATGGATGAACAGACACAGACTAAAGTGCCGCAGTGTGCAAAGACTTGTGCAGACACTGTGAGTAGTGCAAGATTATGCCAAAAACACTGCGTAAGAATAAATTGCATGGTAGTAAACAGTCCCAGTAGTAGAGTGGTGTGGGTGTGCAGGGGTTGAGACAGCCACCCTGACCCTGACAGTGTGTTAACCCCTTGTCATTAAAGCAGCTTCATGTCTTGATGTTCAGGTGGACACCAATAAAGACAGACTGGTGTCAGTGGATGAGTTCATGGCGGCCACTAGGCAGAAGGAGTTCATGGAGACAGACGACTGGGAGGTAAGAGCCAGGATGTAAAGACATTTTTGATAGATGGAGACGGAAAAGTCTGGCTTCTCTTGGAAAGTTGGAAAGCTGGAAAAAAAAAAAACACTAGCTGGGTACTGATTCCTCTCTCCGTCATCTCCTTCCAAACAACATTTTCGGTGAACCAAATGTAAACATCTATTTTGCTCGGCTGCCTTGATGTTAGCCAAGTTGACTTTTTTCATATTTGGTTGCCTTTGCTGTCATCAAACTGTAAGAATTAATAACATTGTAATCCTAATAGACATGGTGGGAAACTAACAGTAGCCACCAGTCAAACACTGGTAAATTTTGGTTAGTGTACTTTACCAGCCACTGTGGAAGTTAACAACCATCATTTGGAGGTCACAATCTGTTCTAAAACTCTAGCTGGCTGGTGAAATAATAAAAGTCGTACTAATACTCAAACTAGTGGTAATAGTAAAAGGAGTACTTTTTGCAGCATGTCAAATTGAAGAGTGTCATTCCAAAATTGGATCCTTTTGTCCCATCATCAAAAATTCATCCTATCGTTCATCCTAGCTAGCTATATCAGTTTCATCTTTTAAATCCCTTCTAAAAACACACTTTTATAGACTGGCTTTAATGTGAATTGCTCCTTACACTTTTATTTTTAATTTTGCAATTGGGTTTCTCATTTTATTACGTGTTTTTTTACTTATTTATTACAGTCTCTTTAGGGGACAACTTGTATTGTCTGGGCATACATGTGGTTAGGCACACACGTTTGTGTAATATTCTGTTTTTAGTTGTATATCTGTTTTCAAGTTGTATCTGTGTATCTCTTGTATTACCTTTTATTTCAATGTTGTATTTTATTTATTCTTTTTTATTCAACTTTTTAATTGTGGTACTTTTCCATCACTGTCTCTTTGGGTTTTATGTATGTAAAGCACTTTGTAAACATTGTTTTTAGAAAAGTGCTATACAAATAAAGTTATTATTAGTTATCATTATTATCCTATCCTCTTTTTTTTATCTTATCCTCTTGCCTCCCGCAGACTCTGGACCAAAACCCATTATACACCGAGGAGGAGCTGAAGCAGTTTGAGGAGCATCTGACCAACGAGGAGAACAACCTGAAGGAGAAGACGAGCGGCCTGCAGAAACAGAGGGAGGAGCTGGAGAGGCAGCAGGAGCAGCTGGACGCTCAGAAGATGCAGCTGCAGCAGGTAGGCCAACAAACAGATTCTTTTATTTACTTGTTTATGTAACAGGTCAGGGACATTGGGAAGTTATGTCTGTAACTCCTTCTTCAGAATTAAAATTTCATCCTTCACCATTTAGCAAAGTGTTAATATCCATCTGCAGTGCCTGGACCGGTTATAGTTACAGACTTAAAGAATAATGCTAACATTCACATACATGCCCATAAATAAACCCTTAACATTTATGATTCATGATATATATGATTGACACATATGTGCTTCCTTGTAATAGCACAGTTGAGCCACACCCATTCATGAATATTCATGAGAACAGCTGTAACCTGAGGAAATGTATTTTAACACTGTCTATATCCTGAAAACAAACCGCTTAGTGCTGACAAGTAAAAGATCTAGTTTCGCTATTGTGCAGTATCTGTGATGCAATGTGCAAATAGTCTAAAGCAAAGCATGACCAAGATTATTTTTTTATTTTTGTGATGACGCAAAGGACTTTAACACTTAAAAGCTTTTCAAATTGCAGCTTTAATGTGGACAAGATGTGATATGATATATTCTGATGTATCACTGCAGTGTTTAGTCCCAAGTGACAATGCTTACAGGATTCACACACACTGGAGTTCAAGTATGTGTGCAGTCTGAAATGTTGTGTCACTTTAAAGGGGCCGCACCCTTGAATCTGTGTTATTTCGGTCTCCATCTGAAACTTGGAGTAGAGGTTCTCACTTATTTTGTGACGCTCTAACATTTTCCATCCTTCACTTCTCTCCTCAGGCAGTAGAACACATGGAAAAGATAAAAGCTCAAAACCCACAAGCGGTCAAAGGTTAGTATTAAGTTGCAATGATGATTTTTGCAATTTCAACATTTGTTTGTTTTTTTTCCATCCTTTATTTATCCAAGCAAAGTTGACTAAGCACACAGTAAGCACCTTTTCAGCAGCAATCTGCCTCACACTCACATAGTTGCACCATATTCACACCAGGGAACTGCTCAGTACAAAATACAACCACAGTCTTCTTCTTCTGTGGGCAACTGGCCTTGCTCAATGGCTCCTCAGCAATGGTTGCTGAGGGGGAAGGGGCAGCGTTTCTCATTTTCCATCTCATCCAAGTTAGTCTGGGATTTGAACCAGCGGCTGCTTGAACCGCCACCTTCATGCTCATGTTTATCTCAGGATGATGTAATTCAGGATGTTGTTGATGCTATGAATCTCTAAAATTATTGGGGAAAAATAGAGATCCCTCACACAGCTATACTTTACTGAGAAAAGCACTATTTATTATATTGTGGCTTAGCCATTATTTTTTTCTTATATCTTTATTTTATGTCTATTTTATATCTTGTTTTCTTCCTGTCTTAATGTGTAGGAATGATTGTATATTGTGGTGTCTTGTTTATGAACTCGCTTGCCTTGAACTGCCCCTTGAGGTATGAATAAAGTATTTTGATTGATTGATCTCTCTGTTGCAGATTCGGGAGCGTCTGTAGCATCGCCCCCTACAGGTGAAAAGCTGCCCGTCCTACCAGGAAACAGTCAACCGCTGCCCTCCGGTCACCAGCAGCAAGACGTACCGGTACCGCTGCACTCTTAGCAGGCCGCACAGCTGTGTGTATGGATGCCAGTGAGCGTGCATGTGTGTTTGTCCTGCAACGAATCCACTTTCCTCACTTTCTGTTAAAAAAAAAACAACACACTTGACCAAAATACACCTAACCAGGCAGCACTATGAGCACATAAGAAAATCTGATTTGGGGCTTCAAATTTGGTGCCAGTTCCCATCATGCCCTTCTCATAGCCGGCCATAGCAGCTGCATAAACAAGACTTGAAAAGTGGAGCTGGTCCAAATGTCCCATGGACAATCCACTCTTTGTTTTTGCCATTTTGATCTTTTATCACAAGTAGGACTCTGTTCTCCATGGGAAGTGCTTTGGGGAGAAGTGGGGGGGATGTTGGCCGGATAAGTGAATATTTTATTTTGTAAACACTGTAGTTTATTGTCGGTGATATTGTTTTATTTTATTTTATTTTATTTTATTTTTTTTATTTTGTTCAGGTAAAAAGAGCTGATGACTTCTGAGAAAAATGAATGTCAGCTGCTTGCTAATGAATGAAGTGGTCCTTACATTTTTGATGTGGTAATAGCGTTTTGGCACATTTACTTATGAGAGTAAAGATACTGGATCCATAAAACATTGTTTCGTTTCATAAGTCTTCGATTTAAAGCCACTGTTTTGCATCTTTCCATTGTGTTCATCTTTACCTCTGTATTTTGACACAAGGTTAGATAATGGTGATATTTTTATTGTCTAGCTATTGCCGCCTTTGGAGCAGATATTTGAAGAACATTGAAGAATATTTGGTTTAGAGTCAATTTTACATATTATATTATTTAAATGTTTTAATTTAATATAATTTAGCTGGTGTTAGAGTAACGACTGTATGGATTCTGAAGTGGCTGTGAATGTACAGTGTGTTTCTGTGCCTGTTTGCTTGTGAGTTTGTGTCCAAGCATTGTGAAACATTTTTCATGTGATGGAATATGGTCGACCTATTTAATTCTCCACAGTCTACATCACCCCAAATTAAACTGCAGTTGATCCTGACAGTTTGAGCGGCCTCCTCTCCTTCATAGGAAACAGAAAGGCTGAAGCAAATTCTCAACAGAGGAATCATATCCATCTGTTGACAAATGTGTTCATTATAAATTCATACAGCAGATTAGAGATGGGATGAGGATACAAAGCTAAACTACTGATCTATTTTCAATAAGCTGGATGTTTTTATTTATTTTCTTATGTCCCTTTCGAAAAGCGGTCAAATCTGCTCACCACCCGACTTCCTGTGTAACAAACCCACACTGTTGTTCAAGGTTTGAATGTGGACATTAAAGTGAAAGAGCTTGCACGTTTCTGTGTTTTGTTTAATTGTACACACCGGCTCACTGAGTAGCCTACCTTCTCTGTTGCACACACACAATCATATTCAAGGCACATTAGAAATATTAAAAACATGAATTCATCTGTATAAAACATGGGTTTAAAATTGAAGTGGTTGGATCCAAAGTGAGATATTCAGCAGTTGGAAAAAAAGTGACTTCTTACAAAATACAAATGCAAAAAATTCTGGTACTTCTTTAAAGGATAGTAGGGTAATATGAGTCCTTTGTTGGCTAAAAGATAACGCATCTATAATCTGAATCATCCGTGTTTTAGAGATATTGAATGATGGACTTCAGGTGATGATTTTCTTCTATAATGGACGGGCCTATATGGTGTTTTTAGACTAGAACTGACTATAACTGATCTACGAGAGCAGTGTTTGAATGATACGGAGTGTATATGGATGGGATCTATGGATGGAGATTCACTTCTGTCCGTACGATCCACTGAAGCGCTCGATGAGGTAGGCGCCCGCTTTGACAGGAGGGTATTTGTTGGAGCCGTCGCAGCAGGTCACCAGAGCCTCGTCATCCGGCTGCACGAAGAAAGCCAGAGACTGACGAGTGCTGCGGTCGCCAGCAGGGGGCAGCAAAACCTTGTGGACCTGGAGGAGAGGGGACAACTGCAATAAGAGGCTTTCACTTTAGACAAATCTATTTATTATGCCTTTTATTATTAAACCTTTATTTAGACAGGTAATCTCATTGAGACACGGGGTCTCATTCACAAGAGAGACCTGGTCGGGCAACAGCAGCAGTACAACAATGCCTATAATATTTCTATAGGCTCTTATAATATGACTTTATTGTACTAAAAGGTATTTTTTGTATCTCCTATATATTCCTATAGGGATTTGCAGTATAGAAATGTGTCTGTGGTACTCAAAAGTGATACGATAGTATTTTTGTTTTATCTTCCATGGTATCACTATAATTTTCCTAGAATATTCCTATAGTTCTTATAGATTTGCTGTGATTATTATACTGTATCCTAAAATTTCGTATAGGATTATACTATAGTTAGCAAAGTCAAAAATCACAATAATCTACACAAATCAGTGAGAATACAAATATTTTTTCATCTCCGTTTAACACTGGGGTTAAGATGAGGGTTACGTTTATAATAAATGTTTAGCTGAAAATTATGCAGAGTTTGGGATCTGCAGGTTGGCCAGTAAGTGATGACATCACAAGTGGTTCCTTTGCACAAAGATGGCGGACTCCTGTTTTGGAGGTTACCTATTTAACAATGTAAAGCGCTCAAACAACAGCATCTGATGAAAGATTTAAGTGGAAGCATGGAAACACTGATTTGGCATTGCACTGAGAGATGACAGCAACATTAAATACATCCAAATGTAGAAATCGGACATTACATTATTACAGTACCTGGGCTAAAAACCTCTAAAGCAAAAAGAAGACCTGTTGAAGAGCTGTGAAGCCTTGAACATTTCTTTGTTCGGTGTAACCCTTGGACATAGCTTTGTCCTTTTTGTAAAATATCTCTTGTAGCCTTGTAATATGTCTGTAACACTGTTAGTTAAAATTATAAAGGTTTAAAAAATGTTGAATCCACACAAACTTTGTCGTGTGGTTGCGACACAAATATGCGAAAACATCTTCCTAACTGACCACAGAGATGAACTGGTCGCTGGTCCAGCGCTGCAGCAGGTCAGCGACGTTGATCAGGACTGTTCCAGGTATGCTGGGAGCGGAGATGTAGTCGCCTGAGCGGCTGAGGACCTGAAGGAGAACGGGTGTCAGAGGGATTACAGGCCTGAAGATTTATTCAACAGTAACAAATGTCAAAACTGCCAAGCATTCAGCCTGGGAAACTTTGATTTTAAAGTCACAGTGAAAGAGTTATGCCAAAAAATTATAAATAATCTATTTTATGTATTTTTATATCAAAGTCTCATTACTTTTACTTCCTGGAAAACTGAAAATCGTTAGCGGTGACGTCACTGTGTACCAGGAGGCGACATAAAAATTCCAACCAATAAAAGTTATGTACCTTTGCCTGTGTGTTCTGTCCCTGTGTGTGTTACCTGCAGGCCTCCCTCGTGGCTCTGAAACACCAGGGTGATGCTGCCGTAGTCTGAATGCTCTCCGCACCGCAGCTGGCCCTCCTTCACCTTCTCACTGCTGACTGGTGGGTAGTAGAGGGAGCGCAGCGTGGTGCCGTTCTCATCCGCTGCAGGACACACAACACTGTCACTGTCCCTTGTTCCTGCTGCCATTAATGTATTCATCAATCAGTACTGAAGTTTGTGTTATAATAAGCTTTGCACTTCTTTTGCCCTTTTTGAAGCCTAAAGGACTGGCCTACATTTACTACAATTGTTTGGAAGAAAGCTTTTCCGGCAGTGAGCCTGGAGAACTCCTGGTAAGTTGTATGAAGAAAAAGCACTCATCTAATTTTGTACTGGCATGATGATGATGACCAAATTTTTTTTTTTTGGGGTGAACTATCCCTTTAAGTTACTCCAACCGCTCCAGTGGAGCTTCGCAGCAGCCAACAGCAGAAGACTGTGGTTGCTGTGAAGCAGGTTGTTTCTGAAAAAGAACAAAGGGTCAGAGGGTCAGAGGTCAGGGTCTGCTACAGATTAGCTGGTAGGGATTCAGTTCCTTGCTCAAAGGCACTTCAGCAGGGCGAATACTTGCTGCCACAGGGCTTGAACCCAGGCAGTCTGGTTGAAAGACGGTCTCTCTAATACTCGGCTTCCCTCTTAACGGTTGTTATTATACTGTTGTTCAGCAGCAGCAGCAGTGAGTCGTACGTACTCCCTATGAATCGGTGTGCGTCGAGGAACACCTGAGGGTCCAGAGCCAGACTGAGGGCCATCACCCTCAGCACCCGCAGAGACAGCTCCTTACAGCGCAGGAAAAAAGACTTCTGCACCTCCTGGAAACCTGCGACAGCACCCGACGACGGCCATTTCTAGAAGAGAAGAGATGAGAAGAAAAGAGACAAGAAAAGAGACAAGAGACAAGAAGAGAAGAGAAGAAGGGAAGAGAAGAGAATATAAAAGAAGAGAAGGGAAGAAAAGAGGAGAGACAAGAAGAAAAGAGAAGTGACAAGAAGAGAAGAGAAGACAAGAAAAGACAAGGGAAGAGAGGAGAAGAGAAGAGAATATAAGAGAAGAGAAGAAGACAAGGTAAAAGAAGAGAAGAGAAGAGACAAAAAGACAAGGGAAGAGAGGAGAAGAGAAGAGAATATAAGAGAAGAGAAGAGAAGAAGACAAGGTAAAAGAAGAGAAGGTAAGAGAAGAGACAAAAAGACAAGGGAAGAGAAGAGAAGAGAAGATAAGAGAATATTTATTGTCAGATAAAGGCCTTTCTCTCTGGAACAGAAAGAATGACTTTGCACTTTGACACCCTGATATCCAATAAACTGATACTCTACAGCCACCATAAAGGCAGTTCAGCCCGGGACTTGTGGCCATGTGTTACACTACAGAAAATAAAATCTTGAATTTAGGCTAATTGAATGAAAAGTAAGCAAACTGTGGCTTGGTGCGTCATTACTATGTCAGTGCGGAGAGAAGCTGTGTTGAACGCCTCCTTTAAGTCTCCCGGCCGACGTGGATTCAACCTGCAAATATAGTTATTCAATATAAATGTGAAATATGCCATTCTGTCCTGTAAATTGTGCAGGTAAGAGGTGGTGTGTCGGGTTTCTGACTCGTACCTTTCAGTCTCGGAGGACACCCAGCCGTGGTTGGAGTTGTTGGCGAAGCTCTTCCTGCTGAAGGGCAGCTTCAGCTCATCCGGCTGCAGGAAGAACTTCTTGGAAATGTCCATAACACGGTCGATCTATCAAAGCAAATGAGGAGAAATAAAAAGGCACATTCCACTTTAACAAACTGAATGGACTTCTAGCTATATTCAGCTCTAGAAAAAATCAAGACCACCCCGTATTTTTCTGTGGCAGTGGTTCCCAAACCGCTCTTCAATCCATCCCAGCCATTCTATTGGTTAAATTCCACCACCAGCACTCCTGATTCAGATCAATGAGGTATTAATTAGGTATTGATGGAGCATGCCAAAATGCATCAAAGCTGTGATAAAGAATCTGGGTTAGTCCACCAAATATTACTTGTTGACCCTTCCTAAGCAAAGATATTATTATATCATTTATTTAAGCGTATAAGCTTGTTTACTTTGCATTATTCAATGTATAATTAGATTGTGTATTTTTGGTATTTTTACCAGTTGTTATTTTCTGCATATAAATGTTCTGAATTAGAATATTTTTTGTTTGACATTACAATCAACAGTGGTCAAGTTCATAAAAGAATATAAAAAGTTAGATTGTACACAGACACACATTAACTGTGAAATTGAACATTTGAATGTGGTCTCAGTAGGGTTGTCACGATACTAGAATTTCTAACTTCGATACAATACCCAGGAAAATATCGATATGCGATACCATTTTCGATACCATGGGGAAAAAAATGAGTTTTCAATCTTTTTTTAAAAAAATATTGTTTCGGAGATTCGAGATTCGAGATTCCCGTGGCTCGCGCAGTCGAGTCGGCGGAGCAAGTCGGACAACTTTTCTAACCATCATGCAACGGACCAAGCAGTCGCTGGTCAGAACTGCGCAGGACTTGCTCATCTCAAACTGTTTGCTGACTGAGGCAACAACCCAGCTGACTGCTGCTAGTGAGAGGAGGGGCTGTGGGCAGCGATGCAGTGTGTGTGTGTGTGTGTGTGTGTGTGTGTGTGTGTGTGTGTGGTGGAGGCGGAGAAATAATATGTTTGATTTTTCATTAAGAGAAAGCACTGCTGGTATCGATACTGTCGCAAATGAGTATTGTATCCGTTTCAAATTTGTAGACTGGGTTGTCAAAAGTATCGATACTTTGATAAGTATCGATACTCTTGACAACCCTAGGTCTCAGTAGCTGTAGTTTGATCAGTGCCATGCTCACCTCCTCCTGACTAATTCCAGAGTTTTTCAGATAAACAAACCCAACTTCTGTAAAGGCTGTTTTCAACTCTTTGCTCAAGAGCTGAAGCTGCTCGTCCAAAACATCCTGTTCATTCAGGTTGTATGCGCTGAAGTCCACCAGTGGTATCTTCATTTTAAAGAATATGTATTAAACTCTGCAAAAACACACACAAAGTATCTGTACGTGTACAACACACCCTATGGAGCAGGATTGTGAGGTGGGTTGAAGGGAGGGACTCGGCTCCTGTCTGAGTCATGTGACTTTTACAGCCAATAGGAAAATAGCTCTTGATTAAAGAAAATTGCATAATGGTTTATTGACATCTTTTCACCTTTGGATGTCAGTTCCAGGTGATATGACAGTGCCAACTTGCAATCGGTTGATTCGTGGAAAAAGTGACATGCTTCCATAACTTTCATTATAAATTTCCACAAGTTAATTGAGGAATTCGGTTTTTTTTTTTTTGGGGGGGGGGGGGTTCTCTCATACAGCTGGGACTCTGTTGTTTGTTAAGTTACACCTGAGAAGATGTTTGACTTGAAGAATGAATGGAGTATCTCTTTTGCAGGTTGCGGGTTTATGGGGATTTATTATGTTGGTGCCACTGGTTGTATCCTTGAACGTTTCCCTCGCCTCATTCAAGACGCCTCCAAAATCTATGGAGCGTCTGCAGGTGCTTTGATGGCTGCGATTCTTACTATTGGAATCCCAATAGGTGAGTGTTGGCCTCCGTGCGTCACGCCAAACTCCATTCAAAAATCTGTCAATTTAATGCCTTACTTATTGGAAATCGTACATACCTGGTAGAACATGACTTAAGGCCTTTTCTGAATCATTATGATCCGCTCTTTAATTCGGCATAGATATATTACACCGGTAAGCTGTTTCATTTGATAAAATATCAACTTTTAGAATTGGTTCCCACTATTTTCTTCCCATAACATACACCGTGTAGAGCGGTATCTAGCACTGTGAACAAATGCTAAGAGGAGCTGTTACTGAAATAAAGCGTTACTTCGTGGGTCATCTATATGCCGAATTTACCAGAAACAGCCTAAGATTTTGTAAATGAACTTAATTTATGCAAATCTATCTTAAGTCAAGAGGAAGAATAATAAATTGGGGGGTAGCTCAGTCTATTTTTCATAATTAAAAAGATGCCCTGCAAAATATAGCTACAGTATTGGCCTACGTCTTGTAGTCATAGTCTCATATTCAGTCGTAAAATCTTACTACACTGAACAAAAATATAAACGCAACACTTTTGTTTTTGCTCCCATTTTTCATGAGTTGAAATAAAAGATCTAAGACTTTTTCTATGCACATAAAAGGCTTATTTCTCTCAAATTTTGTTCACAAATTTGTTTAAATCCGTGTTAGTGAGCACTTCTCCTTTGCCAAGATAATCCATCCACCTGACAGGTGTGGCATATCAAGATGCTGATTAAACAGCATGATTATTGCACAGGTGTGCCTTGGGCTGGTCACAATAAAAGGACACTCTAAAATGTGCAGTTTTATCTTGAAAAAATACATTTATTAGGCACTGAACTATGGATCTCACATGACTAGGGCTACAGATATGCATTTTTTGAAAACCAGTCAGTATCTGGTGTGACCACCATTTGCCTCATGCAGTGCGACACATCTCCTTCGCATAGAGTTGATCAGGTTGTTGATTGTGGGCTGTTGGTCCACTCCTCTTCAATGGCTGTGTGAAGTTGCTGGATTTTGGCAGGAATTGGAACACGCTGTCGTACACGCCGATCCAGAGCGTCCCAAACATGCTCAATGGGTGACATGTCTGGTGAGTATACAGGCTGTGCAAGAACTGGGATGTTTTCAGCTTCCAGGAATTGTGTACAGATCCTTGCAACATGAGCTCTGGTGGACATTCCTGCAGTCAGCATGCCAAGTGCACGCTCCCTCAAAACTTGCGACATTTGTGGCATTGTGTTGTGTGATTAAAAACTGCACATTTTAGAGTGGCCTTTTATTGTGACCAGCCCAAGGCACACCTGTGCAATAATCATGCTGTTTAATCAGCATCTTGATATGCCACACCTGTCAGGTGGATGGATTATCTTGGCAAAGGAGAAGTGCTCACTAACACAGATTTAAACAAATTTGTGAACAAAATTTGAGAATAATAAGCCTTTTGTGTGCATAGAAAAAGTCTTAGATCTTTTATTTCAACTCATGAAAAATGGGAGCAAAAACAAAAGTGTTGCGTTTATATTTTTGTTCAGTATAAATTCTGCCAATGGAGTGAGGTCATTCCACTTGTTTTCAGTGTGTCAATATCTTGAAATGAGACCGATCACTAGTATCTGTTGGTGATTAGTCTGATTAGTATCCAGAAAGTTATCTCACAATATTGAACGTTTTTTCCAGTTGGTCTAAGAAAAATAAGATTAAATGACTTATTAGATTAAGATATTTTTTTGCAGTGTGTCATTTAACTACTTAAATGTGAAATGATCTAGAAGGAGAAGAGGAAAAAGTTTCCATATTCCATTTTCAGATCTCCTTTTTAAGATTGTTATGAAATTAATTTTGAAATTAATTTTATGGTTGAGGATGCACAGGAGGCGTACATAGGCTTCTTGATATACTGAGGTACAACAGTTCCAGGATGCTGGTACTTTGCTGCAGCAAGGTAGTTTCTACTTCTGAATGTGAATGTATTGAAGTGTGAGTCTATCCAATAAGGGAGTGCAGCTTGTATCCACATTCACTTGATCCATCTATTTCATGGAAAGATATTCTGATATTATGAACAGTGTGATATTGTGATATTTCTGACATTTTGACCTGTCATTTTAGTTCCAAGTACCATTGCTGACCTCGGCATTCAACGGTGCAGTGACAAAAGAGGCCTCTATTTTGTGTATTCAAACACTGACATAATTTGAGTGAACAGTTTTTGAACAGAATTTCATTCCAAATGAGATCTACCTTTTCAAAAAATGACACATCTTACAAAATAATTGATAGCACAAGGTTCAAACAAATCTTGGTTAATTTTAAATCATAATAGGTAACTTAAGTACTTAAGACAGAATCATAAGGATTTTACAGTTTACAGTGATAGAGATATTCAGTGATGAACTTGCAGGTCACGATTTCTAATGGATATACAGCATGTTGTAAAAGAACTATTGAGCAGTGTGCACTATACAGTTAGCTAATCAATGTGTCACCCTGCACAGAAAAAACTTGCGCTGACTTGATGTCTATGGCTAAAGAGGCCAGAAAGCGTAAACTGGGGCCGCTGCACCCAGCCTTCAACCTGATGCAGTTGGTGCGGGACTCCCTGCTGGCGAACCTTCCAGAAGACGCTCATGTCCGAGCCTCTGGGAAGCTCTGTGTGTCCCTCACCAGAGTGTCTGATGGGAAGAACGTGTTGGTGTCGGAGTTCGACAGCAGAGACGAACTCATTCAGGTACGTTCCACATTTTAGATGTTTAGCTGACTCTCTGTTATCCACAGTGAATTCCACTGAGAGCAACAGAAGCTTCAATTTGTCGATCACCAGCATTACAAGCAGCAGTCAGGAGTGGATGGGTCCTGTGACTGAAGAATCATCATGTGAAAGAGATGTTTTAGTAAATTAAGAGCTGACTAGAGAGAGAGTTATTTTTTTATTTGAGGAAGTGGAGGAGGAAGATGTGGGAGAGGAGAAAAGATTCAGCGTGGAGAAGAAAAAGAGTGTCTTGAAAAGACAAGTTTTCCATGGAATATGAGGAGTCACTCTGCTGTTCTGACTGGAGTGGGGAGGAGTTAAGTGTTTCTGTTTTTTTCTAATTTACCATCACACCTGATGTAACTATCCTTTGTGCTATTAAACTAGGGTGAGCACCTACATTGAAACCTTGGTTGGGTGTTGGAGGAAAATGGGGGGGTAAGAGTGCAGGTATGTCACTGAGATAATCAAGTGGACTTTCCTTATTGCAAATACGTTACATTAGGATGACAACACCTCCATAAGTCTTAGTGTCTAAGAACTGTCACTCCTTCCCTACTCACTGAGATGGTTTGTGTTTGTTTCCACAGGCTGGTAGTCTTTCTGTAACCAGTATGTAGTAATATCTGTCTAACATCTGCCTCTTCCAGGCCCTCATATGCAGCTGCTTCATCCCTTTCTACTGTGGTATCATCCCACCCACATACCGCGGAGTGGTGAGTGGACCAGCAATATGCTACAATATGCAACTTTTCACCTTGAGGCAGGAAGCGTATTCTTAGCCCCGCCCTCCTCCCTCTCAGTCGGCCAAATTCACAGCCTAACACCTGTCACTTATCTTGATGAGCGGTTCGTAAACTCACCACAGGTGTTGAAGAAGCAGACGGCAAACGCAGCCAATCTGCACAAAACAAAAAAAGCAGTGGTGATGTTCACTGTGTTTTTGAACGGGTCCTGTCTGACGCATGTTTAGCTGCGTTGTTCTTTCGTTTCTGACTGCTTTCCGCCATTGTTATTGCTATGACTCCACTGCACCGTGGCCACTAGCCTCACTTTGTCGGTCACAACCCAGCTAACCACGGGCCACGCCCCCATATGACACACCCACAGCAAAAGGTATATGCCCCAAAACGTCCTGAACGTTATTAATTTAGGGCAAACAAGGGGACATTTAGGCATGTACACACAGGGTCACACGCACAGACTGATATGGTATAATATATCCTATTTATTTATGTGGAAAAAGTTGCATATTGTAGCTTTAAATTATTTTTGTACACACTTCCACCTTGGCACTTCCTTGACATTAACCTCTCAATTTGATTTATTCATTGCATAGCATAGGCATCACAAATTACATGCACTACATCTTCATAAACTCAGTGTAGGGCCACTTTTCTAATATTGAGTTGCACAATCCAAGTCTCTGCTGTCTCAAGGCTTAAGACAACTTTGTTAACCTAACCTCTCCCCTTCATCCACACCTTGCCTTCATGACAAGTTGATTTTAACAGGTAAAATAAATAAGGAATCATAGCTTTCATCTGGATTTACCAAGTCAGTCCATTTTGTCAAAAGAGTGGATGTTCCAAATATTATGCTCTCTCAGTATTTGAATACAGACAGCCGCCCACTGCTTTGACAATAATGTGGTTGTCTCTTATGGCCCTGAATACATTCCATATTTTACCCTCTGATCCACACCTTCCCTCTCTTCCCACTCAGCGCTATGTGGACGGCGCCATCAGCGACAACCTGCCGCACTGTCACCTGAAGAACACCATCACGTTCTCTGCGTTCGCCGGCGAGAGCGACGTCTGCCCCCGGGCGAGCGCACTCAGTTTCCACGAGGTGCGCTTCAGCAACGTCAGCATCCAGGTCAACGCAGAGAACATGTACAGGGTGACCAGCACCTTCTTCCCCCCCGAGCCCGAGGTGAGTCACAGCAGGGCCGAGTTGCAGGAAGGGCTGACTGCCATCGGGAGCCTTGAGCAGCGGTTTTGTAGTTCTGATAACAGAAATGTCAATGCTACTTCAATACCGTTCTGGACGATTGAATTCTATACTGAGTTTTAGAAATGTTTAATATTTGCACCAAATGTGTTGCACCAAATTCTATTTCAGCGTCCCCCCCAGAGAGCGTATTGGAATAGTTAAAATAAGGATTGGGCTCGACAGCTGCAGTCTGGCCCGAAATATGGAACTATTTTGCTTACAGAGCCGACAAAGACGCTCAACCGACAAATCAAAACCCCTGTGCAAGAGCTGCTACAAAGCCGTTCAAGTGCGAGAACTCGTCGCTTCATGTTTTTCTTGTTTACTGTGGTGTTGTGTCGAAGTGGTATCGAGTTTTTAGATGTTAAACTGAGAATTGGTATCAAACTGAAAATCATGGTTTCGTGACAACACTCACTAACTGCATGAGTTCAAGTTCACAAAATGTGAACTTGAACTATTTCCCCCAGTTATCATCATCATGCTTATGCTATTATGTATTATATTTATTCTAATATTGGGTTTTTTTTGTGACCAATATGTATTGATTCATCCATAGGTGACTTTGGCTGCTGTCGTTCCCCTTCCCCATTCCCCAAATTTGAATTTTCATATGTACAAGCTTTGTGTATATGACCAACTGTCAGTAGTACAACATTGTTCGGCCTGTTGTCTATAATACATCTATAATACATTAATGAAAACATTTACTTAGGCTAGGTTAGTTACGTAGTAAATGTATAACTATAGTACATAATACAGTATATTATAATATTGTGTAGATTGAGTAGATCCAACTTGCATCCTCATTAAGCATCCTTAAATAGAGATAGAAGCACCTTTTTGTATTTTACAGATAATGGCTGAAATCTGCCAGAGCGGCTACCTGGATGCTCTCCACTTCTTGCAAGAGAACGGTAAGCCCATCTCCATGATACTGGAAGTGTGGTTAACTTTTCATGATAACCGTTGAATATTCATGTAGACACAGGGTCGGGAACAACAGGCTTTTTTTTGGCTTATGGATGAATTACTGATAGGTTAGAAAACAACCTGCCAAAAATGTCAACCTTCCACAGTGGCTGATAGAGCAGAGAAACGTAGCGGTCTCTGTCCTCAACTGTCTCACTTCAAATGCCCATCACAGACCTAATCAAAAGTGAGTGTCCCCTGGGCAGTTTGGAGTTGGACGCCCCCAAACCTGCTTGTTGTGAGCTGGTGAGCGAGTCGACTGAAGCTGAAAAGTCCAATACGAACGCACGGTTGAACCCTCCTCAGGAAGAGCACTGGTGGCTGGACCAGCAGCTCATACAGGACCTCCCAGTCGGCATCAAAAGGGGTAAGAGCAATGACTCAAGGGCAGGCTGGCCTAGTGGTTAGAAGCTGTCACATAACCTGAAGGTCACAGGTTCGATTCCCTTTACAGTTAAAGAAAAACAGATACTGATTTTGATATATATGGGGGCGCTATAATTAAATTTTTAAATGTTGAAAGTAACTAACTGCTACAACATAACTGCTACATTATTGGTCCAATTTTGCCAAAACTTGGAGGGATAATGCATCTTGGCACTGTGTTCTGGCATTTAAAAAATACACTGATTGGCTTGATGGGGGCACTGATGTAAAAATTTCAAACTTGGAAAGGCCATAACTGCTACACAGTCCGATTTTGATGAAACTCGGAGGGAAGATGCATCTTGTTACTGATTGGCCCAAGGGGCGCCTGCATTATTTGTTGTGATGACATGTTTACATTTACATGTTTTCCCAGTGACAAATGCTGAATAATTATTCATGAACCGTTGAACTTGAAAAGCCATTTTTGAATAGGGAAGATTGTAAACTTACAATGCCGGGAATCAAAGCCGGGACATTCTTGCTGTGAGGAGACAGCGAAAACCATTGAGCCACCGTGCCATTTTAGTTCAGTGCAATAGAACTTTGTTGTTGTTTTCTGATCCGTGTGTCAGTGTTGTGTGAGGCCTGCAGAGAGAGACATGCCGCTGGTAGTCTGTTGTCGCAGGTCACTGAGTTCCTGCCAGTCAAAGTGGCCTCGTACCTGCGGGTCCCCTACGCTCTGCCTGTGGAGTCGGCCTGCTCTCTCGCCCAGAGGTAAGAGGCTCAGAGCGAATCAGAGCATATACTCAAACTGTTAAAGCAAAACTAGGGACAAATAGTCAAATGTCTACTAATGTTTTAACCTGCTTGGAGTCAATTTAGCATCATTTTCTGTGACTGACAGCCTACCTGACACCATCTTTGTTGTCCTGATGCAGCAAACCCCACCTATCAAGCAGGTTAAAACAAATGCTAAAGATGATTTGCAAATACTATTTAACCTACATGTTATCACCATTAATGAACATCAACCATAGATGCAGGTTTGGAGGATGGTAATGGGCTCAGTGTCCTTGCCTGGTGTGGTCTGCTATAGCATTTAGTCCCTTTAGGTCTTAAGGTATCCAGCTAGAGCAGTGGTTCTCAACCTGGGGGTCGGGACCCCCAAGAGGGTCGTGAGATAATTTTGAGGGGTTGCAAGATGATTTTGGGGACAGGAAAAAATCATTTCTACTGTACAAATCATTATTATCATGTCTATTTTTTCTGAATTTGACAAATTTTTGCTTTTTTCTTGTGAAATACTGAATACTTAAAAGCCTCTAGGCCTCCTCTGATAATGAATCAAATGAAACAACAAAAGGGAAAATCATTCTTTGGTGAACTGTTCACCACTCTGCATATGGAGCCTGTGACAGAGTAAGTCATGAGTATCGTTGCTTCCTTTTAAGGGGTCACGAGTCAAAAAGCACCACTGAGCTAGTTGACCTGTTGCTGGAGTGTGATGAATATGTGTTAATATGACATTGTAAGACTTTGACGATGTCTTCCAGACTGGTGGACTGGATCCCGGATGTGTCCAGAGACATGAGCTGGCTGTACGGCATGGCTGGAGACATCTACAAACAAGCATGGAAGAACGAGGCGGAGGACGTTGATAGGTGTGCATGGAGTGTAATAATCATTCTCCTGTCGTCCAGCTCTTCATCACAGTCACTTCATTTACCAAGTAGAATAAATGTGCAGGAATTTGTCTTGGTTGCATTGGTTCAGAGACGATGAAGACGAAGTGTTTTTCTGTTTTGAGTAAAGAACGCAATTCTCACTTTTTTCTTGACTGGACAAACTCTTGCTGTTTTATCACTATGTTATCACTATTACTCTCTAACTGGCAAACTACAGAGTTCTTCTCAGCTCCGATTACCGACCCACAGCTGAATACAACAAGTTCATGCTCGTTTTCTGTGGGTTGTCGAAAGGCATTCTGGGAAATGTAGGAAATCACTAACTGGGGATGGGACAATACATTGAAATTCAATTTATCACAATACAAAAAAGTAACAATACTTATCATGGGGCAGAAAAATGAATCACAATATTAGCTCCATTTTATTTTGCTGTAGTAATCACAAATGAGACCGCTTGCCTGTCAAATTTCACGAACTCTCCATCCAAATTATACACTTTGTAATGATATTTTTAAATTGTTTGCATTCTAGCAAGCTAATGCCATCGCTAGAAAGATTTGTGGCTCAGAAATAGAACAGAACTCTGCACAGTCAGACTTTGTTGTCACTGAACTTTTATTTATTACATCGTATCGTGGTTGTATCGAATCGTGAAGCCCATATCGTGTGTCATCCCCATCACTAACTGAAGTAGAAGTAGACGAGGCAGGTTGAGGGGAAAGTGGGTACACCAAAAAAGTAAATTACAACACTTGAACAGAAAATAACTCCTGGGATACATTGAACATCACAAACACTGTGGGTGGATTTTTCCTTTAACCCCAAATTACTCCATATGCACAGTCAGTGTCAGTCCTTCTTATCCTGATCGTCATGATATTGAATAAGATGCTTTACACATTCCTCCGTCTCCACCCGTTGCTTTTCCAGTGAGCCGCCACTGCGGAGATGCACCAGCCTGCCGTCCGGCCTGGACCTGTGGAACCAGAGGGAACTGGACGTAAGCGCTCACCCTTCCACCCCAGAAGCCACTCCCACCTACAGCTACGACTTCTCCTGGGACACCGACACCAACCCGGACCACCTACCCCTGACTCCGCCCCCTACGCCCACCTCCCCCCCCAGCTCTGGGTTTGGCGAGGCCGCCCCGCCTCCTCCTCCCAGCGCAGGGAGAGTGTGGGGTTTGGGTCTGGGCAGGGCCGTGGGGTGGATACGAAACATGGCGTCCGACCAAGCCTCGAACCCCAAACACTCAGATGACCCAACCTCCTCGTCCTAATTCAAGTAAACATGTTCACAGTGCCGTTTGAAAGAGAGGGGAAAATGGTGAATAAATGAATAAAATTTGTGCTGTGTTTTGTGTACTGGAATTTCATTGTCAAAGGAAATATCAACAGGTTCCAAAATAAATCACTAATCCATAAGTCCCTGATATATTAGATAAGTAACACCTGCTGAAATGGGATTTCGCTTGTGGTACGCTTACACTTTAAATGTATCAATGCAAATAACACCAGATCACAAAAGCATGGTTGATTAACACTGAGTTTTAGATGTTTTATATAATTCAAATAACAAACAAGGGACATCCTGGCGGTGTAGAGGTTGTATTCAGACTGATGAGCATTCCTCATCAGTCTACAAAACAAATCCACACCTAATTTTGTGTTATTTTACAGGAAAACCAAAGTGACTACTAACATTACAAAGTCTAATCTGAGGTTATCTTCTAGCCAAACACAACCATTTTATAACCAAAATTTATTTTTCATATAGCCTATACCACGAATGTTTCCAATTACAAATGTACAAGAATGAAATGTTGGGAAATACAGAAATTGCTCTTTTGACTAAATTTCTGTGTATCACAAAATTTTCTCAATGACTGAAAATGGAAAAATTGATTCATTTCTATGTTCACTATAGTGGCAAAGGAACTGTAGACATCTGTTACTGATTTTTTTTTTTTTTTTTTTTTTTTTTTTTTTGACTTCCTGACCTCATCACATTTGGTCCTCCATAATCACCCTCCAAAATGCAAAACACAACAGTAACAAAAATAACAAAACAGGATGTACTTGTGTCTAATTAAGGAAGTCAGTGGAAAGAATTGTACCGGCTGCACTGTTCAGGACGCTTCTCATATTTCAGTAGTAGTAGTAGTACATGATGATGTGAAGTCAATGCAAGGTGAATAAACTGTTGTAGGCTGTATGTACAGTACATGCAGTATTATGCTAAGAGGAGCTAGAAAAGTTCAAGATACTGGTGGAAAAAACAGTTTGAATGACTTTGTTGACTTTACTGAAAAACAGTGTCTCAGGTGTCCTACAGATACAAATACAGTTCCAGCTATTTTGAACCAAGTGACGTTTGAGCCTAGTAAGTTGTGCAATACCAGACTGTAACCAACTGAAGCACTGCCCACTTTACCTTTGAATGTAGAGGAGATGAGACAGGTCTCATGTTACTGAAATATTAAAGGGAATCCGAATGTGCCGATGGAAATGGATTGTTTAAGAGATTATGTATCAGAGATGCAGTTTTGATTGGCAGTCAGCCTGATGGTTCTTGATCAGTGGAGCGATCAGAGAAGATGTTTGACTGGGAAGAGGAGGAGTGGAACTTTTCTTTCGCAGGTTGTGGCTTCAGGAGCGTTTACTATCTGGGAGCTTTGAGCTGCATGCTGGAGCGGCTCCCACGCCTGGTTCAAGGTGCCGCTAAAGTCTGTGGAGCTTCATCTGGCTGCCTGGTGGCTGCAGGGCTGGCTGTTGGGATTCCCATAGGTGAGTCTGGTAACACACACACACACACACACACACACACACACACACACACACACATTTGCACAAGTTTGCCCAACTTTTTAGGCTGCCAAAAATCTTCATGAGGTAATCAAACTGATGTAAGTTAAGTTGTATGAGGATAGGGTCTTTTAAGGGAAAATAACTAAAACATATTAATGTTTTCCTGAAAATTGTTGTTTGCCTCATGATGATCAGGCATTGCATGGAGGTCATAGTTTGCCCACCTTTTATTTACCACTACATCACTCCGTTGTGTATAAAACATAGATAAGACCTCATATTTTCCTCATATTTATGTCTACAATGTTTTTTTTTTTTGGTACATTTGAGCAAGGAATATTAGGTATCAGCCAAAATGGATCTGGAAGTCTGTCTTATTATGATTATGAAAAGGATAGTTGTTTTTTTTTAGATAAGTTACTGATACTGTTGGCAGGCCAAACAACCATCAGACTACCAATTGAAAAGATGTGCTTATTTCTGATACACATTTACAATTTTTTTTTTAAATTTTCTTCTTAATTCAATAATTAAGTGCATTGTAAGTAAGTACATGTATTTATAAAGCACTTCTCAAGACAAAATCAGTGCTTCACAATGATAAAATAGTGAAAACACAGATATACAGTAAAACAGAAACATGGAAGACTTAATTAAAAGCCAGGTGAGACTTCAGCTGCTAAATCCCTGACATAAAAAAAAAAAAAAGGTCAGGCTTATGTTGTCTCAGAGCGATTGCGTGGATTGATGGTTGAAGTAAACAAAGTACTTGTCAGGTTCACTGACACATACAGACTTCATGTAATAACAAGAGCAAATTCCATAGGTCACATGGAGTTCAAAGCCAAAGGAGATAATGAGAAAAACACCTCTCTCTCTCTCTCTCTCTCTCTCTCTCTCTCTCTCTCTCTCTCTACCCCTCACACACACACACGCACGCACGCGCACACACAGACCACATAAATTCATTCATAATGATAATAACAATCCATTTTATTTGTATGGTGCTTTTAAAGGCACTCAAAGACGCTTCACCGCAAAAAACAGTCAAAAGAAAAGAGAAAGAATTACAATATAATAACAAATCAAAAGCATAAAAATAAAATGACAAACAGACTCATATTTAAAAATGGATATAATTTAATTCTTTCTCATTCATTCACTTATTCAACATTCTTGTGGAACAAATATAGCTGTAACATTTGACTTTAAACCTTTAAAGACTCCTGTCACTGTACTGTCCTCCTCAGAGAAATGCTGTGCTGATGTGATGTCCACGGCTAAGGAGGCCAGACAATATAAACTGGGGGTTTTCCACCCGGCCTTCAGCCTGCAGCAGGTGGTGCGGGACTCCCTGCTGGTGAACCTTCCAGAAGACGCCCATGTCCGAGCCTCTGGGAAGCTCTGTGTGTCCCTCACCAGAGTGGCTGATGGGAAAAACGTGTTGGTGTCGGAGTTCGACAGCAGAGAGGAACTCATTCAGGTAGCGTGGAAAACAGAATATCACTTTCACAGAGGGACTGTGAAATCTTCTGCAGCCCGCGTGGTCTGATTTCACATCATCTGTTCTGATAGTAATTTAGCAAAATGCCATATTGGTGATGCATTTCCAGTGCTGATGTTTTGTCCTGTACTTCCTCACTGTCTGTCCACCGCTGCAGGTTCTGATGTGCAGCTGCTTCTTCCCTCTCTACTGTGGTGTGGTCCCGCCTTCATACCGGGGAGTAGTGAGTCCGGCCATATTATGAAATTCTCTCCGCTTCACTATTCCTATGTTCAAAATCAATGCTAACAAGCTGTGGTTAAATGATTAGCAACTAAATTCATATTGTGTTCTGTTTTACTTAAAGGCATTTATGGGCCTCTTTTGCTGTTTGGTGGTGTATTTTTCTTATTTCTGCAGATAACTGACCAAACGTAGATGATTTGACGTAACGATGAGACATTTCCAGCATAGCAATGGAGTTTGATAGCAGAAAAATGTTCAACTATATAAAACATCAATGGTAAACGTTTTGGTGTCAGTCCCTCAGAATCAAAGAGCAAGGAGATCTTTCTAGTCTCACCGTTTTGTACCGACGTTCAACAATCACACTGGGAGAAATCAATCATAGAAGAGGAGAGAGACCAATTTCTCCACTGACAGCAGCCTCAATAGACCAGAATGCAATGCAGCCACAAGACATATTGAGTTTTGAGGAAGGGGCAAGGTTCTTGCTTTTTTCTAACTGTAAAAACTCCAAAACCATGTGCCTTGGAGGACCGAGTGTATGCAGGATTTCGTTAATCACCTGCTGTAGTCTTTGGTTGGAATGAAAACCTGCATACACTCGACCCTCCATGGCACACGGTTAAAAACCCCTGCTCAGTGCCAGTGGTTCTCAATCCTGGTCTCATCCTGGTCCTCAATCCATACATATCCAGACCCATGTTAAGAGCCTCCATATCTACGGTTTATAATTTCCCCGGCCAGCTGAGACAGACATGAACATTCGATCCGTCCTCCTTCCTCTCAGCGCTACATGGATGGAGCCCTGAGCAACAACATGCCCCTGTCCGACCAGAGGAACACCATCACCATGGCCCCGTTCTCTGGAGAAAGCGACATCTGCCCCAGAGAGGGTACGTTCAATGTCCATGAGGTCAACCACGGCAACGTCAGCATCCAGGTCAACACCGGCAACGTGCAGCGGATCTACACGTCCTTCTTCCCTCCCAAACCTGAGGTGGGCCTCCGCCTCCTCCTGGAGTTTAAACTTAGTTTTAGCATGAGAAAAAAAAAAAACATCCCTTCTTTCCCTTTTTTTTTAGCTCTTTTTTTCCCCTTGCACTTTTATCTTGCATGGTCGTTCCAGGGTAAAGGGAATATTGTCAGGAAACTATGGCTCTGATTCTTGCACTCCTTACTTTTGGTTGCTTAAAACTACAATATGTAGCCATGTACAAGGTGTTTTACTCACGTCACACCATGTGCTGCTCTCCTTCCTAGTTTTAGGATACCTTTACAAGTTTCATGATTCATTAAAAGGCAGAGAAGGATGTAGCATGCAACCTTGGTTTTGAAGAACTTGGGTTGACACCGTCCTGCTGCATACAAGCCAAACTAGCCTGCAGCTTAACCATCATTCAGTTTCATAATATTAATAATAATAAGCCAACATCATTTTTACTTTTGTGTTTGACAGATGTTGGCTGAGATCTGTCACAACGGCTACATGGATGCTCTTCGTTTCCTGAAACAAAACGGTGAGCTCCTCCGCTCCTTTGCCTTCCTACTCACCACTGAACCTGTGTATTTTGGTTTGCACCATTCAGTAACAACTAAAACATGTTATCAACCCAAATCTCCTTGGAACAGAATACCTCTCTCCCAGTCTGGTGGCTGAGATCGACGCTCCCAAACCTGCTTGCTGTGAGCTGCAGGAGTCGGCTGAGGCTGAGGAGTCCGATAAGAACCCGAACCTGAACCCTCCTCAGGAAGAGCACTGGTGGCTGGACCAGCAGCTCATACAGAACCTCCCAGTTGGCATCAAAAAGGGTAAGGACAATGATTCAAGAGCGGTCAGGTGGTTAGAGACCGTCCTGCAATCAGGAGGTCGCAAGTTCGATCCCTGCAACAGCCAGGAGCAAAACACTGAACCTCTTACCTGCTCCAACATCCAGCAAATCATAGAAAACTGTCCAGTTAGCTTCAAAAAGGGTAAGAAATGAGATCAAATTTTAGGTTTAGGTCATTTGAAGCGGACTTGTGACTGTAAGGTTGCCGGTTCAAATCCCCAAACTGGCTGGGAAAATATAGGTAAAGTAAGTGACTGACGAACGCTCTCCCCTCCCTAAACAACTACTGTCTAAGTGCTCTTGAGCAGTGTGAATGTGTGTAAAATAAATGTATGAATGTGAAGCAGGGCGTTGCTGGAAAAGAGAATGTGTGTTCAGTCGACTCTCCCTGGATCAAAAAATTAAAAAAATTGCACATACATGCAAATGATAAAACACAAACAAACAAAGAAGCCAAGAAAAGAAGAAATACAAACTGTGCGGATGAGATAAAGAAACCCAGAGGTGCTTATAAAATCATCTCACCCCAGATGAAAAAATAAAAAATGAATTAGAGAAGATAACAGGATTTCTTGTTTTAATGGAGTTGTATTGGGTTTATTTAATTGAATGAATCAGCCAGGGTTAATGTATTTGCATTTTAATCAATTCATGACACATAATATCCTTTGTATTAGAAGAGATTTCCAATTGTTGAAATAGGAAAATAGAAATCTACAACAGGTTATAATTGTGTACAAGATACAGCTGCTTCAGTGGGCGATGAGACTATCAAGAGACAGATATTAACAGATGAATTGTCCATGTTGTGTGTGTGTGTGTGCTTCTGTATGTATACATGTGCGTTTGTACGTGTGTGTGTGTGTGTGTGTGTGTGTGTGTCAGTGCTGTGTGAGGCGTGCAGGGACAGACAGGTCGGTGGCGGTCTGTTGTCTCAGGTCACTGAACTCCTTCCAGTCAAAGTGGCTTCCTACCTGCTGCTCCCCTGCACTCTGACCTTCTTACTCGCTAAAAGGTAAAAGACAGGGGGTCAGTGATGTAACCAGAGGGCGTGGTGCAACATGTCATCCTTTTCATCCTGTCACCTATGTCACCTATGTCCTGTTCCTTCCCCTACTGGGAGAGAAACTTGGGTCGCCTGGGTGAAAACCACAAACTGCTACACCATATGGGAGAGTTGGCACTTCATACACCTTTTATTGATGTATCAGTCCAACATGGACTTGAGTTGATCATTAGGTCCATAAACTGGATTTACAGTTCAGAATATGTCAAAATCAGCAGCATCTTTTAAATCACACCTCAAAACACTCTTTTGCAGACAGGCTGTTATTGTACTCTAATTGTAATTATTTCTTTTATTAATTAACCCTGTGTTTTTAATGACTGGCTGTCGTTTTTAGTGTTTATATTATTGTTTTATTTATGGGTGTTTTATTGCTTGTAAATCATTTGCAACTCTGTTTTGAAAAGTGTTAAAGTTTACTATCGTTATAATTATCCTTTTGATGTGATGAAGGCCTTTTATTGTGGCAGTGTGATGCTGTCCGGCTGTACGGCGATGCGCAGACTGATGGCGTCGACCTCGGACATCTGCAGACAGACACAGAGGGCCGGAAGTGATGATGCTGACAGGTGTGTGTGACATCCAAAACACATGCAAATGCATCATTTTCAGCTCTGTTCCAAGAGCTTCACCCTAAAATAAGAAACCCACCCTTGTAGAGTAAAAAACATTTACACATGGAGTGTGTCAGAGTATCAAACTGGTATCAAAATGGTATGTGAAAGTACAAAAATCCAGGTCCAGGCATGACTGTTAATCTTTCTCTGCGTTCTAAATAAAGGCTCATCGGCCACTTTATCAGGTACACCTATCTAGTACAGATTGATCATCTGTTGCTGTAGCCCACTTATCATAAGGGCCAACAACTTGTGTGTTGTGAGATGCCCTTCTGCACACCACTGTTGTAAAGAGCTGTTATTTGAGCATTTGTGGCCTTTCTGTATGCCCATTCTCCTCTGACCTCTCTCATTAACAAGCTGTTTTCGTTCACTGGATGTTTTCTGTTTATCGCACTGTTCTCTGCAACCTCTAGAGACTAGAGGTAGTGTGTGAAAATCCCAGGAGGGCAGCTGTTCCTGAGATGCTGAACCAACAGACCACAGTCAAAGTCTCTTAGATCACACATCTTGCCCTATCTAATGTTTGGTCGAACAAAAAAAAACACTTCACCATGTCTGCAAGCTTTATATATTGAGTTGCACATGATTCACTGTCTGGAGGAGCTGGCTATTTACGTGAACAAGCAGGTGTACCTAATAAAGTGGCCAGTGAGTGTGTGTATATAGGCTACACAACTCACAGTCCTACCTGGACCTGGGTTTTTGTTCTTTCACAAATACAATTTTTCCATTTTGTTCTTCAATGAGAAATCTACCATTTGAAAAAAAAAAAAAAAGTGACACCTACTTTCACAAAATGGTTGTTGGTATGGAGGTAAAACTACTGAATATTATTGGGGTCATTACACATTTTGAAATTGTTAATTCCAACTCTAAATTTTAGAGGATATAATCATCTGTATCTTGTCAATATTGAGATAAACATGAAATTCTTCCAAAATGGATGTATAGTGGTTTGGAAATGAACTCTTGCATTTTGAGGTGTATTTGCCCATGTTCATCAGTTATTCTTGAACTATGCAACTTCTTTACCATAGTAAAACTAACAACACTTTTGAATGGACATAATGTCATTACAGAACTTCTCTTCTCTTTGGTGCTCATTCTTCTTCCTCGACTTCGTGATTTCTAGTGCGTCTCCAGAGCGGCGCCGCCTGGAGTGCAGGAACCAGAGAAGAAGGGGGGAAAACATTCAATCTTTGACCTCAACAACCACCCCAACTCCCAACAAAAACCTCCGTTGGGACACCAACGGTAACCTGGACCACTTCTCCCTCACCTCGACCCATACAGCTCCCTCCAACATGCCTAAATGTAAAAAGGCGATGCTAAACCACAGAAGGAAACAGAGGCCTCATCTGGACCAAGCACTGTAACTACATGGACAGTATATTGTTTTCGGTGACATCTCTGTCCTGTGTCCCAACCACTGTGACGTCTTTTTCCTTGGATTTTCTGTTTCCAAACCAACCGCTGTTGTTGCTGCTGCTGGAAACATAAAAGACATCACTTCTTTCCAGAGGATTTTTCCCAGTAAAGACCATGGGAGAGACCTACCAGACACCGGGTGTTTACTGCAGCAAATGTAAAAGATTTCATCAACTGGCTATAGGTTGAATCACATTATATCAATGTCGATCGATGTTTATGTGAAAATGTCACAGATTAAGTATACATATGTGACTGTGCGACTTGTGTTATTTTCAAGACATGTTTATACCTAATTATTTTGTTATATATATATATATTATAGTACAGCAGGATTGTATGGTGAGTAGGGAGCCGCCCTTCAACTGGAGGAACCAAGCCTTTATGTTACGCTGCTGAAGGTCCTTGAGCAAGACACTGAAGCAAAAGATCCTTAACTGATTTATGAATGATTGTTAATTAGTTAGATCTAGGTAGGCTTGTTCTGTTAAATCCGGTTAAACCCTGCAGTAACACACAAATCTAAATTCAAAACAACACAGTGGTAAATATATCTTTGAATGGAAAGACAGTCTGGTTTCATTAACTAGTTTGGTCTCATGAGATGCTGCCGTCATCTGTCAAATCCCAGTCTACCTTTTAGTCTTTAAAATATCACCAAGAATCACAAGAATGGAAGACCATACAACAGAAATGATAACAAGGCAATCTTAATTAGTCAAATAATATAGAAAAGCATCATGAGGACAATTTAATGGACAAATGTTTCATAAACTTCCTTGTGAATGACGTAACATACAAAACATAATTCTAAAATTCCTAAAAAAAAAATAAAAAAAAAAGAGTTTAAAATAGCACCCATTTGAGTTTTGTAACTCAATGATGAAAGGCTTGCCAGAAATTCCTTCAGTGGAATCGCTAACATCCATGATGAGACTGATTTTGTCAAGTGATCACTCAGTGCCCGGCCAGTTCAACGCACGATGAATGTAAAAGTCCTAGCCTCACCACAGTGTGCATATAGGATCATACAGGCTCACATCGGACTGTTTCCGATCACTCAGACTTATAAAATATTCATCTGTAGCTCCACCTACTGTCGCAACAGTAGACATGAATGTTTACACCTACTGCATCACAGTGCAGTACAGTACAGTACAGTACAAAAGCAAAAACAAAAGTTTAAATACATGATCTTCTCCGAGGACAGTCGAACATCATTGTCAAGTCCCTGATTTCACATATTTAAAACGACTGCCATGAAGGAAATCATACATGTATACAAGACCAAAAACAGAATAAAAACCACAGAAAATATCCTGCAAAATCTCTAAAAGTTTGGACAATTCAATCTATGTGTGTATATATTCCACTAAGACACTAATAAAAAGGAAAAAATCTATAACTTGAGAAAAGGGGTGAAGGACCGAGTCGGTAGAAGTCTCTGCATGTCCACATTGGGGCCGTTTTGAAGCCCCTTTCCTCATACGCTGGCTTCCTTAGGTCCGCCTCCGATGTCCGGGATCTGATCTGCAAAAGACTGGGTCATCCACTGTCCGTCTGGGAGCTGGCCCTCTGCGCTTTGAGAATTGGTCGCCTCTTCTGCTGCTTCTGAAGAGGGAAAACACACAGACTGAAGCACTGTGCTAAGGATATAAATTTATGATACTCTATTGATCTCCCTATTGGGAAATTCTCTTGCAGGCTACAGTGTGTTCAGTGTCTTGCTGAAGGACACATACGCAAGGCGGATGCTTGCCAACATGAACTTGGGCGGTCTCCCTGCTCCCTTGCTCATAAGTTTAACTTACTTACAAGGAGTCCATCACACTACTCACCGGAGTCAGAAATGTACTGAGTCTGGGGGCAAAATGCCTTTGAAAGTACATAAAATGCCCATGAAAAAAATTGAGGGGGCAAAAAAATCCTCTGGATAATTAGTACACTTTTGTAACCTGTACAATGCTAGATTGTGTGTACAACTTAGTATATGAGGTAACACAGAAAGCAAATCTAGGATGTATGTGATTCCATGAACTTGGCTAGATAATATACATATGGGCACTTAGCATTTTTTTTGTATCCATTTTTTATTGTGGCAATAAAAGGAATTTCAACTTGAACAGTGCATCTGCCTTGAAGCACAGTTTAGCACAGCATAACCTGAGGTTTCTCTGTATTTTTCTAAATTTAATTTGCCTCAGGTCATCATACAGAATCTGGCTAGCTAAAACGAGCACAACGATATCTGTTTCTATCTTCTATGTGTATCTTGTATCTAGCCAACCTTAGCCTCAGGTTCAGCAGCGTTCATGTAACGGTTACCTGTGTTTTCGGCTGATGAGAATGTACAGTGACCGTTGCTCTGGGCCGGGGCCTGGCCCTGGCCCCCTTCAGGTCCTCCCTCCATATACGCTCCTCCATAGGCATCTTCATAACCAGGGTCGTACTGCTCCTCCTTTATCGCCATCCTCTTGGCGTCCTCTGTTGACGTAAAGAAGGGAAGTGTGAACTAAATGCCAAACCTGCTCTGATCGGGCTCCACAGACAAAACCAAATCATTTTCTACTGGCTGGCAGAAGGAAGGATTTTCATGACCAGATGTACTGATACACCTGGGCTATCTGGGTACAGCCAGCAAGCTAGTGTTGGTACCAGTTTTTACGCCTATTAGCATTTAAAAAAAAATTACTTCTTCATATTTTACTTTCTGTTGACAGTGGGGATAGCCAAATATTGAAAATGATGTACACTGTTTGTCATGATGCTGCTTTCTAGGCCTCGTCTCTCTTGTGAACAAAATTTGTATCCACCATGGGACTACCTAGTTAAATATAGGTTTGATGAAATAATAATTACAATTACTGCAAGGGAAAGACAAAATACATCCATTCATCAAGTGTAGGGGCCAGTGGTTCTTACCCTTGGCCAGTCCCAGGTCAAAGGTGTACTTGACCTCCTCGATTTCAGTGGGTCTTTGGACGCCCTTCAGCTGATCCCTCAGCTCCCTCAGTTTGATGTAGAAGTGGACTTTGTCCTGGGCTCGAGGGAACTGGGCACAGCGGGCGCTGGAGGAAGGCATCAGATACAGAGCCTGCGGAGGGGAGACAACACACCGTCAGTTCAATTCTTTTAAGGCAATATTCACGGTTTTATGATACGGTCGAGTGCTCACCACGTCACAGTCTGGGATCTTGTGCGGCTGCAGACCGAATTGAAGGGTCTTTGGTTTTTTACCAAACATCTCTCTGCAGAACATTTCATAGATGCCTGGGAAAAGAAACATTATATAAAATCTCATGGCCGAGTAATTTTATGGTAACTTGGTTGTCAAGTTACTATGGTTCTTGCTCTGAAGTAGATAATTACATACATTTTCCATTGAAAACTGCAATGAGAGGCTTGTACTTCTTCAACTTCTCTGTGAGAATTTTGCCTCCTTCACGTAGCTCTTTACTGTTGTGACAAAAAAAAGGGAAAAAGGTTACAGGGTTCCTACGCACTTCTTATTTCAAAACTGCTGATAGTGGCTGGTCAATAAGATGTCCATTTGACTATATCACTCAATAGCTGAAGATAATTCTTAACAACAATAAATACTATAATATGTGACATGACAGTGGGGCCTACATCTACATAAAAACTGTGGTCCCCTGTGTTGGAGCTAAAAAAAAAAAAAAAAAAAAGGGCCTGATTTGCATACGTTGACAGGTCTTTGCTTCCTGGTGTCGCCCTGGCCACCATGTTGGTGAAGCCGATCTTGTATTTGACAGGCAGAGTGGTGTCGTGCATGTGGTTGAGTTGCTCATCAGTAAATCCAGACAGGAACAGGCACTTCCCTAAAAACAAAAAGCGGCCAATCATTTCATTTCTCTGGCAAACAACTATTGAAGTATGTTTCTGCTGTTACTGGTGTGCGCACATTAGGCTGAATTCAAATCCATGACATGGAAAGATGAGGATTTAGCAGGTCATATGGTCCTTTTTTAATATACATTTATCCAGGGAAGGTTGGCTGAGTGAACACACTCTTTCCCAGCAACGCCCTGCTTCACACGTACACAGATACACCCATTTCCACCTGCGAGCTGCCCAGGCATAAATGCCCAAACCAGCAACCTTCCACTGACAAGTCATGTGTACTGGGTGTGATCAGCTGATTTTTTTTTCCTTTCTTTTTTTATACGTTTCCCAAACCAGTCAGGACCTGGATATGATCAAATTCATTCCCCATACTATGGTCGCTTTTGCAGACCAGCACAGAAACCCTATTATTAGGATCGCATGAATAACACAAATAGTACCATGCAACTTACAAAAATGATTTCCAGGACCTGGGAACCATCGTCCAATGAAAGCTGCCATCAGACCTGGGTTGATACCAATCTGAAAGAAAGACAGTGGGCATTTTCACAGCTTACAGGTAAAATTCCCCAAACCCATTCCTAACAGCACAGTGCTTGGCCCCATGGTCAATATATGGATAGGTAATCTTACAATAACATAGTCCAGGTTGTAGTCTAGCAGGTCTGGAAGGGTTTTTGTCATGACTTCCTCCTCAGACATTCCCTTGAAGCGGTCCACTTTCCTCTTCACCTTCTTGAAACTCTCGTCTATCTTCTCCTGCTTGCCATCTGCCTCGCCCTCCTTGCCTTTCTTGGGCTTCGGGCCTGGTTTGGCCTTGGGCGCGTTCGGGTCCTTGGGCTGCTTCGGTGCCTTGGGTGCTTTGGGTGCTTTGGGGATTTTTGGTGGTTTGGGAGCCTTGGGTTCCTTGGGTTGTGCTGCTCTGCCTCTCTTTTTGGCTGGGGCTAGAGGAAGAATTACTAAGTCAGTATCAAAAAGAAGGACTGTCTGAACCTTCACTATTAAGAGTTAGGCTACTCTTCCAGTTTGTTGAACTGTTGCCTATTACAATGCTTTCACATACCTCCATTTGATTCAGATTTTGGAGTGTTTGGTAGCCTGATTTTCTGCTATGTGGAACACAATACTAATCAAAACTAATTCTGAAACCAGAAAGCCAAATATATTTGACTGTTGTAACTAAGTCACACAGCTTTTCAACATACACATGCTAGCTAGCCAGCATGCAAGTCAAATAGAATCAAAATGCTGTCAAAATGATCCTGGCTGAAGTCTAATGGTGTCTACATCGCTCTAGCTGACTCTGAATATGTGAAACATCTCTAAATCCACATTTCTGATACGAACAGTTCTGATATGGTCAGAGACAAAGAACAGCTTAGGTAGGTGAACATTTTGTTAACTAGGGCTGCATAATTAATTGTGAATGAAATCACAGAATATTGCCATATCTGTAATGTTGAACCATTTAATTTAGAATGCCCACTGTCGTTGAAAACCGTCAAGAGGTTTTAAGATGCAAAAAAAGCAAAACAATTTTGTTCCTCAAATGATCAAGATCATCATTTTAGCCATAATCATGCAGCCCTAGTGTTTTGATGCTCTGGGCCACCATTTCACGGCAAATGGAGATATTTGGGACTTGATTCAGAACGGGTTGAGAGCCACTGGTCTAAATACAGAATGAAAGATATATCCAAAAGGGATCATAGTACGTTTTGCTAGGTTGGCCGGCTCGTGCTGCTCCATCATGGGTTCTAGATTAGCAGCCATGTGTGGCATGGCCCGCTCCACCGTCTGTCCCTCCGGGTAGTGAGACTGATGGTGGGGGCTGAAGCCTGAATACTGGGCCTGGAGCGCCTGAAACTGCTGGGCTGACTGAATCCTGTGGTGGGGGGAATAGAAGAAATACAGGCGAGAAGTATTAATATTAACTACAAAGAGCAAAACTGCAGTGGGATGTGCTTGGGAAAAAAATTCACACTAATGTTCAATGTCTTCGTACAAAAAACCAGTGTAGTTTGGCATAGGCCTTCATCAAAATACTCACGCCGACATACCGCTAAAATTACCTTGTACCATTCCTTATGCAAGCAAGCTAAGCTTATAACCAGATGCAGTATACCTTACAGAGTATGTCACTCAATAGGTGCACTGATAGTTTCTGTAGTAACGGAATAAGCACCGATCCAAGTACTCATACTCGGATCAGCAAATGAAGCCGTCCTTTTCACTCTGGTGCAATATAAAACTTTTCCAGTGGGAGGAAAAATGTCTCTTTATGTGAAAATGCTGAAATACTGCTACTTGTGAAGTTTAGAGGCTTAACACCTACTGTTTAGCAGAGGAGTCTTGGCTATGCAGGCGAAATGCTAATCTGCCTTATTAGGTGTAATGAACCACACTGTTCCTTATCTGTTAACCTATTCTGAATAAGCGTTTTTTGAGAATCCATCAATAAGCTGGGTTTGACCAGTGTAACAAAAAAAGAGTATGTATCCTTTAGGCTATGTTATGTAGCCTATGTTCTATTTTGTTATTATCTGCATTATTATTTTCTTTCATTTGACTGAGTATTGTTATACAATGATCAATGCATAATTTGATCAAATGAATGACTAAACACAAATGAAGCACTTGCTCCTATAATTGTTTTAAAATAGGCCAATACTTGGTGGCATGACTATAAATTGAGTAGTACTTGAGTTGGTACTTGGTTGGTATCAGCTGATCTACTTAATAAATTACTTGCTACTCGTATCGGTTTTGAAAAATTTATATCAGTGCGCCTCATCATTCAAGAAGCAGAACAAACAGAGCACTAAGTCCATGTGTTTTTATGCTGGTTACTATTTAAAAGTTTAATTCCACCTTTCAAACATATGTTAATTCACTGTGCGTTTTCCTATACATGATTCAAAAGGCAACCTTGACACATCCAAAGTGCCAACCTATTTTCTCACCCCATCAGGGGTTAGTAACATCAATATCAAAGAGACTGCAGTAAAGATTCACATCATAATGGGGAAAAAGATGAGCAACATCCCACCCAACAAAACACTTCTCCCAGTATTAACACACACAGAGAGAAGTGCCACGGAGCATCAAGCAAATGATACACACAATGCTTTTAATCACCAGTGCACAACCCAGATGGCACACTGTCAAAACAATGGTGAAACAAAAGTCAAAAGGGTGATTGGGTGCACATGCTTTCATTTCATTTTCATCACACTTGGCCATTCAGAGGAATTGTGTACAAAATCTGAGTCCTGCAGGGCCACAGTCTGGTGGGAAGGGGACTCACCACTGTTGAAGATATTCCGAGGGGACAGGCAGTGATCCATACAGCTTTTCTTCCATCTTTAGGGTGGTTTAACTTTGTTAAATAAATCAATATTCATGTTGAGGACACATAATTGGGTGATATCATATCAGTCTGGTAGTGTATGAAACTGAATGCATGTGCCAGGGCAAAGTAATAAAACTGGAGCTACATTCAAAGAGACATGTTGTGTAAACAATAAAAACAAAAGATAGTAGCAATGATGACGAATGATAACGAAGTTATAACATTATTGTGCAGATATACTTTATTTAAAGTAAAACTGAACTAACACCATATATCGCAGGAAATGCACACAAAGCCCTGTAACTACACATCTCCACACATCTCTCGAATTTAAATAGTTGATTTCATGGCTAAGCTAGCAAGCTAAAGCCAAATGAAAACCAGTTAGCAATCTGGCATTTTACACCAGGGTTTGCATACACCGCCCACAGCTAGAACTACAAATTTCAATTTTATTCCAATTATGGGTGGTAATTCTGATTGTTAATAATAATATTGATGCTACTAAGTATAAAGTAGCTGGCTTGTTTGCGATTTGTAGGCACCGGCTGCTACCACACATAGCTAATGTTAGCCAACAGCTAGTCGGCTAGCTAATTTAGCATGGATGAATGGTTACGCTTCCACTGAGATTCCTCGCCACAAATAACGTACAAAATCGACCCATATTTATAAATGCAAACATACCTGTTATAGTTATGGATAAATGTGGCTCTTCTGTTAAGAAAATTGTTATTTTTTCATTTATCCGCGCTTCTAGTTACATCATTTGTAAAGGTGCAGCAGGCAACAAAGACATGACAGCAGTGCTGCTCAACTTTGACACCGGAAGAGATTAAGTTTGAGATTAAGGGATCTCAAGAAAAATACCCTTCGCTATATCAAGCAAATCAATGAAACAGAAACAATATTCAAAACAGCGTGACACTAAAACAATTGAAATAAATACATATGTTTAAATAGAACGTATATATATCGTAATTTACAAAATAAAATCGCAAACAGCCGAAAGCACACACCCCTATTGTAGCATTGGTATGTGCTGCACGACTTTTAAACTCCGCGAGACCGTTTTCTATTGGCTCTCAGTCTGTGATGTTGACAAATGTCATGTTTGCGGGTTGGCGCAGTCATCGTGGCAAACTCTGCTATCTGTGTATCTGTGTGTGTGTGTGTGTGTGTGTGTGTGTGTGTGTGTGTGTGTGACTTTTAAGTATGTACTATGTGAGGGTCGAGTCAGCTATTTGTTGCACCAAGCTGCTACTACTACTACTACTACTACTACTACTATTACTACTACTACTGCTACTAATAATAATAAATATGGACATATGGACATATTAAGACTGTATTCAATGAAGCAGTAGACAGGGCTGGATTAACCAACCACAGGGCCCCTGGGCACACATGTCCTATTGGGCCCCCCACCTCTCGGTACGCACCTACACACTTTAACTTAACATACTAGCCTGTTCACAAACAATACAAATGTAAACCTTTTACAGGTTCAAAGTAATCTGAAACTCAGATTTAGCTATTACAAACTGCCATTCTTTCTATCTAGAGCTCGCTCATTCAATTTGAGAGTGATAACATTTGTCCAACCCCAAGGCAAGCTTTAGTTCCTAGTAGGTGGTGGGGCTTCCCTTTGTTTACATTTGGATTACAGGTTGTGACTTTAAGGAGGCGAGGTGATAGGTGGCGAGAATGAAGGACCAAAAAAAACAGTTAAATGTTGAAATTTATTGAAAAGATTTGACTGTCTGTACCTAGACTCCCCTGCCCCACTCGTATTTAATTAGTGCTCTGGATGATACTCACTAAATGCACTGCTCATGAACATACAAGCAAGAGGTGGCAGTTTAATAATTGTGATTGGGGCCTCTGCATCAAAGGAAATGTCATTAGAGGCTGTGACTTGGGCCCCCATAATCATAAACTGTCTGTACTGCACATTTCAATTGAAATTCGTGAAATGTTGTAAAATGCATTGAACACGGACACGGTACTTTGAATATTTTGGGGCCCCTGGTGGTCTGGGGCCCTGGGGCATGTGCCCCGCATGCCCGGTCAGCAGGCATGGCAGTAGGCAAAAATTCTTAAAATTATGGAAGCCCTAAACATCTCTGGGGTTTTGATATCTTCCTGTCAGGGTTTCTTTCCAGCTTTTTTGTATTTTAGTGTTTCTCTATGAAGGTTCAGCTGTGACTATGCTTGGATTTAAATTTACTCCGAGGCAGTAGTCAACAAGAGTCTGAATTATCAAAACAACTTCAAGTTGTCATGCTCTTGTAATAGAGCTTCATGATTCATATGAGTTCAAGAAAATTGAAAGCAATCATTTACTGGTGAATTTTTAGAGTAGGTTCGGTTCTCTGTGTGTATAGTAATTATCTATAAATAATTGATAAATTAAGTTGCTAAAACTGAATCTTTCACACCACTTCGGAGAAACCCTCAACATACAGTGTGTTGCTTGTATGCATCTCTGAGATTTTTGAGGTCATCATGAAGGCATGAAGCCATGAAGCTGAAACACTTGCACTCTGAGTTTCCCCTTACATTTCCTCCTAAGTAGCTTCAAAGTTAGATTTTTTTTTTCCAGACTGTACTACAATGTCACACACATATTCTGTATCTGCTTGTTCCAATGCTTCATTGAAGCTATAGCTGCTTATATTGAGTGAAATATTCAAACCCAAGACGCCATTTTTTATGACTTCATCATTACATCGAATGGAAAAAATCTAGATGTTTGTGCATCATTTTATACACATTTACATGTAATTCAGCCTGACATATTTGGTATCTTTGGAAACCTTGGGATCTTGACTAGAATTTAAAATAAAGTTCTGTGGGTTTACGACACTTCTACCCTGCACTTTAAGACAGTTAAAGTGTTGTTGCTTCATGAACCAATAATTGGCTCCCTGCTTTGTTTGTACACTTTCTTGAGAGTTTACTTAACTGAGGTCAGATTAGACAAAAGGGGTCAGTTGGTCATTGTTCCATTAACCTTGCACCTTAATGTGAAAATCTAACTTTTCGCCTAAGACCAAGCACTATTCATTCTTGTATCATTGGTCTTGAATTGTCTGGACAAACACATCAGTCAAATCCTACAGTTCCTCCTAAATTCATTAGGTTATACATTCCAGTTTAACATGAATAGTGGCAACAATCACACAACGTAAGCATGCAAGCCAGTTTAACAAGGGTTTTAATAGCTCTGTAATCACAAATTAGAAATTCCAGAGTACAATTACACATTTACAAGTCATAAATCATAAAATCCCATTCTTTCAAAATACAAAAATAAGTCACTGGACACACATGCTGTATGAAATACAATAAATAGTTGTAAAAAAAAATAACACCAAAAACGAACAGTCGTCGGAGAGAGTTTGAAAATGTGAGTCCAGGCATGGAGGGCCGTTTCTCCCGTGTGTGACACATCATGATGCCCCAGGAAACTGCATGACCCGATGACCTTTCTTCCATTTCCTCTTCTTCTGTGGTGTCTTCAGAGGGTTTCTTATCCCAGCTGAGGGTGAGGTATGTTGCTGCTGTTACAGCTGATATCTGGTATCTGCTCGGCAAACGACTCCGGCGTCCACTGGTTCCACGTCATGATGCCGGCTGCCGGGCCTTTACTGTCCATTTCTGAAAGATACCGCAGAAAAAAAGAAACATACTGTCTGTAAAGGGCATTTCAAAGGAATTAACACTGGTTCCAATACATTAGCAGTTGAGCAAATGATTTAATTTCAGGCCACCATCAGAAAGGCATTTTAAAGAGAAATTGTCCCACTGCAGCCATAGCATCAAACTTCAAGGTATGCTGCAGTTTCTTCCAGGTATATGGAGCACAACGGAGCACTATTTTCCATCTTCTTTCTATGTTTTTTTAATCACTGCATTTCATCGCTGTGTTTTTATCACTTTGTTTCTACAAAACAGAAAAGTTTCAACCTCATATGCCTGATGAAAACCAGTTGAAGTCGAAATGTTGCTGAATAAACCACAAACCACTGTGCAGGTTTATTTATTCTACTTCAGTCTCACCTTTTTCTATCAAGCACCTGGTCGGGATTTTGGATGTTTGCACACTAAAACAGTAAATCCTTTGCAGTATTAGCTAGTAATAGCAATAGCTAGTCTACAAAACCATGTGAAACAAGTGAAACATGTCATCCCTCACAAATGATGCAGGCAACCCTTGGGCCAATCAGTAACAAGATGCTTCATCCCTCCTAGCTTTATCAAAAACAGACCAGTGGTGAAGCAGTTATGGATTTTCAATTTTTTTTAAACACACAGTGCCAAAATGCATCATCCCTGTGCTGTCTGAGATATCATGTTTACGTTTAACATTTTGACCTTTAATTACAGCCCCCATTAAGCCCATCAGTGTAATTTTAGATACTCTGGAGCACGAAGGTACATCATCCCTCCAAGTCCACCTAGTGGCGTCTGACATATCACCTGAAATATCATGTCTGACGGACGGACAGCAGCGGACGGTAACCATCATACAGTATGAACTCTCACCTGTCTCTTTAGTGGCGGGGATGCTGCAGTAGCTGCTGCTTTGCCTCGCGTCCTCATGCGCCCCGCCGCAGCTCTCATACTCCGGATCCACCTGCTCCTCTTTGATCGCAATCCTCTTGGCATCCTCTGCAGAACAAAAAGCAAAAGCAACGAATTAGATCTTCACCTCAGACATCACTGCGTTTGTGAAAATGACATTAAAGGGCAACTTATTGTTCACTATTTCAACACAGACTGAACAGTACTGTATATGTCTTGAGTGTTCTAGTGTACGCACAAACATGCAAACACACTCACAACACCCTCATAACCACTCACCAATCACTTCCCATATTATTGAATTTACTGCATTAGGGCTAATTCAATTTATTTCTGTTTTTTATTTCCCTTGTCATTTTATGGATTTTATTGTTCTATCATTTTCCAACATGTTGTTTCTGGTGTTGTTTCGATTCTGTTATTCAATTGGTAGGAACTCGCTAAAGATTGTGGGTAGTGTAGTATTTCACAAAGAACTAAATAATAAGGAATAAAACACTATTTGTTAACAATGAATTTGAAATCAGGTTGGCTGACGGCTTCTACAGGAACATGCAGTATATAGTCGTTTTACGATCTGATAGCTCGTGGTAAGTCTACCTTACACAGTTAAACCATTATGGGAATGGGAATGGGAAATTTACTTCCATAACCGGACGTTTCCGCTCTATAGCTACAGGGGATCTGAACCGACTGTTTACCTTTAGCCAGCTGCAGATCGAAGGAGTACTGGGTCTCCTCCACGTCGGGCCTGGGTGCCACGCCCTTGATCTGGTCCCGCAGCTCCTTCAGCTTGATGTAGAAATGCACTTTGTCCTGCGCACGGGGAAACTGGGCGCAGCGGGGGCTCGACGACGGCATCAAGTAACACACCTGGACGGAAGGAAACATGCTGTGAAGCTGGACTCTGTGTAATCATATTGTTGAGTCTATCTCAGTGAAATTCAACCTGTAACCGTTACCAGAGACTTTCAATTTTTTAATCAAATCCAAGGGTATTCTGGGCATTTTGACACCAATCTTATATTTATAGGACAGTTATATTTGGTTACAAGGTGTTATATACTAGGCTGTGTTTTATGTTGCCAGGCAACCAAATAAACAAGTTTAAAGGGATATCATACTAGATATGGTGGATCAAATCACATTAGGAGCATGAGATGCTTATGATTATGTCAAATGTGGAATGAAATAAAACAAATACCCTGAAATGTTTGTTGGTGTGAATTTTATGTTAGAAAAGTGAAGTCAGCATGGAGAACACAAAATCTGACTGTGCACATTTCTATTGTTGTACAGTATTGTCGACTACCAAGAAAGAGTTAATCCATTATATTACTTAATTTAAAATGAGGAAAGTCTGTGCAGTGTTTGGCTGCTATAATAGGAATGAAAAAGTATCTGTCTTTTCCCCGCTCACTTAAGAAGACCATTTTCCTCCCATCAATTGAACACATCATGCTTCCTCTCCCTCTCCTGTTCACCATCTCTGCTGCTGCCTGGGAACTTACTGTTTCAGTTTCGGGGATTTTGTAGGGTTGTAAACCAAACTCAAGATTCTTTGCCTTCACACCAAAGATTTCTTTGCAGAAGATTTCGTAAATACCTGCCAAAACACAACAATGAGGAAAATTTAAATTATTATACTGTCTAGACAAAATAAATAAAATAAATACCCAATGACTTTATGGATCAGCCATCTAAACATTTCTAATTGAAATAAGCAAAATGAGAGAGTAAAATAGGATAAGTGATATAATATTCTTACATTTCCCATTAAAAGCTGCTATTAATGGCTTGTATTTCTGCAGCTTCTCAAGTAACTGCCGGCCTCCTTCACGGATCTCCTTACTGGGACAAAACAATAATTTTAGAAGCAGCATGAAAATAACAGACAAATCCTTTCTGGGAAATTAGCTAACAAGGTAGAAAGTCATTTTTCTTTTCATTGTGACCTTAGTCTAATGTTGCACTCATCCTGCATTACTCTGGACAAAAGCAGCAGCATAATGCCTAAAATGTGAGTGTAAAAAAGCTCTGGCTATTTGCATGAATGCTTGTATTTTGTCTCAGTGAAACTGCATTCATTTAAACTTGAGCTGGACGACAGTTTCCTGTTCACCTGGACAGGTCCTTGCTGCCAGGTGTGGTCCTCTCCACCATGTTGGTGAAGCCGATGCCATAGTTCTCCGGCAGGCTCTGGTCATGCATGTAGTTCAGCTGCTCGTCAGTCAGACCAGCCAGGAACAGACATTTCCCTGGACACAGAAGAAGAGAACGGGGACAAATTGCAAAATTAAAATGGGTACATGGTTATCGAGCAAATTCATTTGAAACAAAAAAATTAAGCTTTTATGAGGCTGGATCCAGACTAGTTTTCCACTTGGTTAAGGAATTTTCATGTAATGTGCAAGTAATGTGCTGTGTACCTGCACTGGACCTACAAGACTATATGAGCACACCATCGGACTTTGTGTAGGTTTGGTTCCTCGCACCTTTTAAAAGTGGGCCAGTAACAAATTTGCATGGGAATTTCACCCTCTTGGTCTTAGCAGTATAATGTTTCCATTGCAAAGCACTGTGCTGTGTTGATACTGGACCTACTGTGAGTAAGAAACAGTATCAGCACCCTGTGAGAGTTGGCCAGCACCAAATATGTTTGGCTGCCTTACCAGCAGGCTTTAAGCAGCCAAATCAAATGGTGCACAAAACATAAGGAAAATACACAAGAGTAAACAAACATGGTAAATGTGATAGGATGCTTTAAGGAAAACCAAATTTGTGTGACTAGCACAATTTAGAAACATAGTGATATGACAAACATTCCTGAGCAGCTACAGGTAGATAAATCAAAATCAACACTACTGACTCCTGAAGACACAACTGTCAACATTCTCTCATTTTGGCAAAAACCTGCATTAATGTTAAATGGGGAAATTGCTTCATTCATAATTTTTCCATATACGAATAATATCATGTATTTGTTATCATCTATTGACCGTATTGAAATTGAATTACAACATACAGAAATGGTTTCCTGGGTTCGGGTAATGACGTCCTTTGAAGGCTGACAGCAGTCCAGGGTTAATTCCAACCTGAAGAGAAACATGAAGGTGTTACCATAGCAACAGACCTGGTAATTGTTATTTCTTTCTTCTGTGACTGAGACCTTAACACAGAGATGCATGTGTGCAAAAATTTGCTGGCAAAATTGTGCAAATTCCCTCGTGCAGTTTGGCACAAACCATCAATCTACCTCCTCTTCAAATAAAAAAAATAAATTCTCAGTAGGTCCTCAATGGATAACTCACTATCAAAATGTCAAGATTGAAGGTAATAACGTCTGGCAGGGTTTTGGCCATAACCTCAGCCACTGACATGCCGTTGAAACGGTTGAGAGCCCTCTTGGCCTTCTTGGCGGCCTCGTTCTCGTCGTGCTCCTCCTGCGTCTTGCCCTCCTCCGCCTGCTGTTTGGGCGGCCTTCCTCTCTTCCTCTTCACCGGCGTCGCAGCTGGAGGGAGAGGAGGAAACAGTGAGACACAGGTTCAGTCTCAAACCAACCACTCAGCCAATTGACACGTAAACAAATGGCCACTTTCTGTTGGTTGAACATTTCAAAATAGTCTCTCGACTGCCTTTGAGTTTTGGTTACAATGATAATTGGTGCAAACTCAAGTCTTCAACACTCATTTGGCTCCATTCTAAAAACTGCTCATAGGTCTTACAAAACAACTTTAGTTTAAATTGACAGTGCATTCTGAAAAAAAAAAAACAGAATACAGTTGGATAGTTTCCAATACAGTTGGAAATACAAACTGAGATGCATTTGGTTTCTACATCCTGTGACAAGAGCACATAAATGACCAAGTTGATAAGTGGTAAAGAGCGTTTGGTTTGAGATTAGACCAGAGACAATACAGTGATGCACACCAGAACGAGCTCCCTTCAGTGCTTTTGGTGGAAGAGCGGAGACTGTTTACAACTCCCCAGCCTATAGCAGAAGTTTTGGGGGAGGTGGGACTAGCACAGTACCAAACACAGTCTGCTGACTCCCTCCAGACTGCTGGAGGGTTTACGCACTACCAGGCATGTGACTGTTGGTGTGTTCGAGAACAAAGCATTGTCATTAAGGAAAATCTAGGAGATAATGAGATAAATATTGGACTTTTGGACCCACATTGCAATCTTTTGGCTACATTAGACTTGGATTGTGCTGCAGGAGTTATTTGGAGAAATGTGATGGACATTTTATGTATTTTTTGGAGCTGTAAAAAGATGGCTCCATTAACTTGGCTGAGGCTAACTCGCTGTGTGTTTGTTTTTCGTATGAACTTCAATGAAGTTTGAACTAACATGGGGTGAGCAGTTAATAACTGAATTTCCATTTAGGGGTGAAGGCTAGGATATTTTGCCAAGGCCTTCCCAAGTCCCTGCAATGTAAAGGAGCATGAAATAAATACATAGGAAAGCAGATTAGTATTCTAAAAAGCAGTGTACATTTGGTAGATTTTGAGGATACACAGTAGCTTGTAAAATCATTTGGGTCTGAAGGAGAATTACGTTGAAAATCTGGACTCTCAGACAGTTCAGTGACGGCTTCAGTACCTTGACCTGGATCAGCAGGCTGAGGCTGGTGCTGGATGCTGGGCTCCTGCTGCCTGGTGAACTGGTGGAGCGGGCGGTGCTGCACGGCGGCCTGCTGGTGCTCCCTGAAGCTCTGCTGGTAGGCCAGCTCCTGGTGGTGGACCGGGCCATAGTTTTGGTGTGAAGGGAAGTCCTGGTGAAGAGGTAGCTCCTGGTGGACGGACAGCTCGGCCATGACAGGCTCCTCTCTGGAACCTTCTGTGTACTGGCCCATGTTGTGATATGGCATCACATGCTGGGCCTCAGGGTGCTGCTGACTGGACTGGTACCTGGGGAGGGAGGGCGCAAGACGAGAGAGAGAGAGAGAGAGAGAGAGAGAGAGCGAGAGAGAAGAAGAATAAGGAGGTAAGAGGAAGAAGAAGGAAGAGAGAACGAAGAGGCAGAGGGAGAGCATGAGAAGAAGAAAAAAGAAGCGGGACAGAAATAGAAGAGAAATCAAAATGTGTCTTTGGTGTTGAATGGAGCGCGTGAATAAGTGGGTGAAGGTGACACACAGAAGACAGAATACTTCCATACACACATGCACTGATCTACCCCTGTTTGTATTCTCTGCATTTCATTCACCGCACCAATCAGTATCTGAGTCAAACTCTCATTTTGGTTTTTATTCCCAAGTTTGATCTGGACCAAAGTGGTTTCATGAGGGCTTTTGGATCAGTTTTGAAAACATATCCTGGCACAACTCGCCCATGACAGCCATGAATAGCTCTTCCAACCCTAAATAAGTTGTTAGCTTGTAATATTGTCTAGAATGGAATAAAGACATACAAACAATCGATAGGATTTGCAAACAAAGTTCCAAACACATCATGATTCCTATGAAGTCGGCTCTAGGTTTGAAGTGAAGAGGTCCATGCTTTTTCTGTACCTATTTTGCAGTTGGAAAATAGGCAGTGAGCCACTGCAGGCCTGTCAATGAAGCCTTGTAGCAACTGATAATGTAATAATTGCCAGATGTAATGTAATAACTGGTCAAAATGTAATAAAATGCCCCTCTAAATGGGTCAAACATGTAAATACAAACAAACAAAAAAACCTGTTAATGTAACAAATTGCCAGATAATGTAATGACATCACATTATTACATTAGCCAGTATTTATTATATCATAAAGGCTGTAACATATTTTACATTTTGATGTAATAATAGTATTAATAATATAATATCTAGAATTATTAGTATTCCAATCATTCTAGAATTATTACATTATTGTCATTATTACAAGTTATTACATTATTAGTTACATCATCAGTTAAAAATGTCACACCACTTTATGACATTAACAGGTTTTACATTTTCGACCATTTAGAGGGACATTTTATTACATTTTGACAAGTTATTACATTGTCAGGAAGTGATTACATTATGAGTTACTACAAGCCTAGATATAACTCATATAGATATGCATGATGTTGTGTGGCAATGGCATTTATTTTACTCCATTTCATGCATGAGGATGAAGGACATACAGGGGAAGTTTCCCAGGAATGCACGACCTGCACCCCCAACACCAACTCACCACTGCTGGAAATAATCCGAAGGAACCGTCAGTGATGTATACTGCTTTTCCTCCATCTTAACCGTTGATTTACTTGAATAAATTAACATTCATTCTGCTGTCAAACGCATCGATATAGGCACAGACAATAGGAGCTCTCTGAAGAAGATGGTTATAGCACATTCAGAAGGCACAAAGACGGCAGATGGAAGCAGCTACAGGAAGACTAGAGCTTATTAACCAACACTACACAGTCCCACTGCTGTCTGGAAACTAATACTGGCGTTTAGATCAGCGACACAGAAAGGAATAGAAGGAATCTAACGTACCTGTCATACATTTTATTCTTTTGTTTTCAAAAAAGCGACACGGAGGGTTGAGAATCCACCCAAAACAAAGACCATTTAAACGTTTAACATTTCGTTTTGTTTGATGAATGCTTTTAGCGAAAGAAAATAGTTTATCGCCACCTACTGGGTGGAGTGTGGACTGTTCAGACTGATTTTAATGAGAATTTTACGTGTTAACCTCACAAACATATCCTCTTATCATCAAAAAATAATCATTAATTTCTTTAAAATATGTAGTCTAATCGAGTACAAACACTAGATTAGCTGTTTTGGTTCCAACTGGTCCAAGTTGACGCACACTAGGAGGCGACAGAGCGCATGCGTATGGAAACGCCAGCGCGAGTTCACACCATAGAAGAACCTAGCGGGCTGCGTTGAAGCGAAGATCGTCTATTGATAAGACAAATCACTCCATACTGGAAAAACAGGAACACCTTCTGGGCTGCGTTCACATTAAATGGGATTAGCCGCCATTAACCGCAGTTAAAAGCAAATACTTGGGAGTGTCCACGTGTTCAAACCGATCCAAACCCATTTGAAGCCGTCAAGGCGCCATGATGGAAGTTTTCAATAGACTCTCTGGTTGCTCCTGATAGGCTTCCACATTTAACACACATGCACTTTGACACATTGAAGTTCATGTTTTACAGCAAATCATATGGTGCAATGTCAACTGCAAATGAAAAATCCAGCAAGAACTTGCGTCCTACCATGACATTTTAAGTGTTGTGATCACAAAACCACTTATGTGATGAAATATGATTAATTTTGTTCATTTTATTTGAAACAAATATCATTCTCCACACTTGACTGCAGGTATTTCCTTGTTGGTGACATCAGAATTCAGGAAGTTTGAGAAATCGGGGTCTATCACTAAAGCCAGAGTTCCCAAGAAGTAGCCTATTTACCCATCGATATAAAACGGTTTTATCTCTATGTATTTACCACCTGAAATCTGACTTGAACAACTCTTATCTATCTCTTTCCCATCTGACTTGAATGCAACATGCAACTTTACCACATGTAGAGATGGCATAAGCATAACTGTTACCATAGCAACCATTCTTTCCCCCCCTAAAAAAATAAATAAATACATACATAAATAAAAATAGTCATCACAAAATCGTACATTTTAGCTCTACTTTGGGTTTTTGTGTGACTTCTGGTCCAAGACGTTACAGAGAAGATACCTCGTTAATGTTTACATTAACGACTTTTAACCACGTTTGTGGTACCCGGAAATGGGGGCAGAGTGAGAGCTTACTGCTTTTTCCTGCTCTCTGTGTTAGCTAAACAAAGTGACCTGCTTCTTGGTCCCAATGACAGGCTCTCAACACATGGGATAATGCTGGTGAAGAACTACTGGATATTTATTGATCTGGTCTCTTCTATGTCAGGAAAAAACAAGGTAATTTGCTGCTGATTACCGTCTCGGTTATATGTGTGGATCTAAACTTAGCCGGTTAGCTAGCTAGCTGTAAACTACAGTCACGCATGTTTCTGCTACAGGTCAGAGTTTTACTGGCTCTATCAACATTTATGGCGATCTTACAGTCTATGTCTGGCTAAATGTGACTGACAGTTATCCTCCTATGCCAGTAATTATTGCTGAAAGTCACTGTGCAGGTGGTTGGCAGTCCTGGTGGAGAGATAACGTGAAGTGACTGCATGACAGTATGAACAGGATTCATATAGAGTTGGTCATGTGATGGTTAAACAGATCTGTCAGTCAGATTCATATCAACTCAGGGTTCAAGCATAAACACTTTGTGATGAATGAGAATAGCAGAGCAACAGTAACCTTTATTAGAAGTGGAATTTCATGGAATTTAATGGAATTCAATTCTGTGTCTTGTTCTGTTTCCTTACAGCCGGGTGCAATTCCAATTCCAACTCCAGAAACTGAATTGGAATTTACCATGCATTCTCAATTCAATTCACGAATGGCCTCCACCCTGCTATATAGGAGAATAGACACACTTTTGAGCCTCAGTGAATGCATGTTGTACCTCTTAAGAGTTAGTTGTATCTATTTGAATGTTGTTGTTTTAAGTTTTGAGTATTTTATCATCACCTCTCTCCCCTCCCAGGTTGCGTGAAAGCCCGTCAGTCTGTGGAGATGCCGGCCGGTGTGTCCTGGCCTCGCTACCTGAGGATGTTTGGGTCCAGTATTCTGGCCATGTTTGCAGGAGCACAGGCTGTCCACCAGTACTACCTGCCTGATCTGGTGAGGGACACAATTCACTCCTTTAACTGTTGCTTTTGTAAACTATACACTACCAGTCAAAAGTTTGGACTCACCCGATTGAATATACTATGTTTTTCATTATCTTAAAAGCCATTTTGATCTAAAGGCTTATGCTTAAATGCATAATAATTTGTTTAGACAAATATAAACAGTGAAGTTGATGCCTATGTATGAATTTCTTTCCAAAGCCTTTGCCTTTCCATCGAGGCAAAGGGCGGCTACTTTAAAGAATCTAAAATACAAGATACTTTTGATTTGTTTAACATGTTTTTGGTCACTGCATAATTCCATTTGTGTTATTTCATAATTTTTATGTATTTACTATTATTTTAAAATGTGGAAAATAATAAAAATAAAGAAAAATGTGGTGTGTCCAAACCATTGACTGGTAGTGTACACCTGACTGTCTGTATTGATAAATCAATAAACATTTACATGTCTGGAAAGTCTGGGAACATATACAAAATGAATATGAAAATTCCCATGTTTTTCACTGATCCGTGTGTCTGTATGTGTTTGTCCTGTCTGTCTGTCTGTCTGTCTGTCAGAGTATACCGGACGTCCCACCCAAGCCTGGGGAGCTGAGGACGGAGCTGCTGGGATACAGAGCCAGAGAGGAGGCTGCTGCAGCGTTACAACAGCTCAAATCTGAGCAGAAACTGGACTGATGCACAACTGTATGTCAGCTCTGTGATGCACACTCAGTCAAGTGGACTTTTTATTGAACCTCTGATGTTTGCCAACAGCTACATGCTGCAACTTTCCTGAGAATAAAGTCATTTTCGGGATATTTTCTGTTTTTGGTGTTCTCCTTCTCTAATGGAACACAGTGGAATGGAAGAATCTGCAGCACTGTTGGCATGTGGCAGCTCAGGATGTGGACTTCATCTGGGACAAGATCATTTGGTTTATACAACCTTTATCCAAGTCTTTATCAGTCTGTTGTCAATGCACCTTGTCATTCTGTTTGAATATGTTTGCATTATTAGAATGAGTGATAAAAGGCTTAATCATAAACCCAGTAAGGCAATGCATTAGGAAGGCATGGTAACTGTACTAAGATGATCTGGCCTATGTTGACTTCATTTTGGGGTTTTTTCCCCTTGTAGACAAACTTTCATCAAAAACAAAAATATCAAACAAAACTTCTGTCCATGGTTGAATATTTTCAAGTTTGTTGCGAATGTCAGTGTTTGATGTAGAAATATTTAGGAAGAATAAATGTTTTTTGTTTGACCATATCTCGCTGGAGATGTTTTGTAATCTCTTCATGTGGTTACTGTGTGACTGTTAGCAAATATCGCGCGAGTAGAAGAGGAGAGTTTGGCGTATCCTAGCAACCAATATAAGTGGGGAGAAATGGCGACGCCAAGAGAGAAAGAAGCAGCTGATTATCTCCAAAAACACAAAATTGTTGAACTTATGGAGGATCTAACGAGCATGCTCTTCTTTTACAGACCAGGTTAGACTTCATTCTCTTTATGTTACACTTCCATCACCCTCCGTGTGCCGAGCAGCGCTAACGGTTTGTAAAACAAGCTAGCAAGTTAGCCCAAGTGCTTTAATATTACCAATTTAACATACAGCTGATGAAAAGACCAACACAAAATATCTGTGGCTTTTAAATGACAAAATCCAGGAAATTACACTTTCTCTTACTGGATTAGATTGGACCATATTAAATTATATTAGGTTAGATGGATAGGAGTGCAGTAGATTACATCATAATAATAAACTTTACAGTTTACAAAGTGCTTCACAGTATATAAAATGACAGGATAATACAACAATAGTACCACAAAACAAATAGCAGATAAAATCACGACACAATAAGGCATAAAATAAATCAACAAAACACAATAAAATAAACATCAAATTAGATAAAAGAGGAATTAATTACAAAAAAGTTTAGTTTATAAAAATGAGAGATTAGAGTAGATTGGATCAGATGAAACTTTTATGGTGCTCATGGGGAAACTGGGCCGCAGCAACAGAACACAACAAAGAAGAGTAGGTTATAAATAAGAATAGAGCAAATGCTGTTAATATAAACACACACAACTCTCACACATATTGAGTAGAAATGTGTGAATGAATATGTGCCAAGTATGAATTCAGGATTACAAAACAAAAGAGCTGCAGAACTTACTGAGACAAAAAGACAATGTGAAATACAGTATGTGCATTAGCCTACTATTGATATTCACTCAAATACACTGCACTAATTAATAAAAGTAAATTCCAGGCAACATACATTTACATAATCCCTCAATTGTTTATACCCTATTTTATCACTTTTTTGTTTTTATTGTTGTATTACTTTTACTCTATTTATACTGTTTTTCATTGCCTAGTTTTTATATTTATTGTGCTTGTATTATCCTTTTCTTTTTCCCCTGCTGAATCCTGTTAGGTACTTCTGCTGCTGCAACGACCTAATTTCCCCACAGGGATCAATAAAGTTTCATCTTATCCTAGGAGAAAGACAAATATGTGATGTAAAGATTACAGCAGTTGTTGTTGTTGCAGAGAATCCCAGAGAGTTTCTGATAGAGCAGCTGGAGCAGCTGAAGGTTTGTCAGCAGAGGAGTGTGGAGGGACCGCGCCTCTTCTCAGACTCCAACCTGGACGCTGTGTTCGGGATCCTGGACCCCGCCAACCAACAATACATCACTTATGCCCAGTACAAGGAGGGTGAGCAGCACAGGACATGGACGCTGTTAGGGTTCATGATTAATAATGGATGTGGGGAAGAGGAATTAACATCGCCACAGTATCAAAATATCATTAAATCTATTTTTTATGTATATTAGCTAGCTATAGGCCACAACAAAAACAATGAATATTCTTTATTTAGTTATTTATTTGTTTGTTTATTTTCTGTAATAGAGCCCACTAATTATGCTATATTATTTATTTATTTCTTATTACTATTATTACAAATTTACAATAATAATAATAACAAAAACATTTTTTTTCCATATAGCCTATTGATTAGAACCTATAGGTCTTACTATATATAATTAACTGCATATATTTATGATTAATCTGTCTTTTATGTGTCTCTGTGTATGCATATATATAGTATCTATATGCAGTTCATAGTTTTGTGCATTTGTGCATTTAATTTACCAATACATCACTGGATAATAGGGCTGCAACTACTGATTATTTTCATTATCCATTAATCTATCAATTATATTTTCGATTAATCATTTAGTCTATAAAATGTCAAAAATAATGACAAATGCCCATCAGAAGTTACCAGAGCCCAAAGTGATTCTTAAAATTGCTTACTTAGTCTGACCAGCAGCAAAAAAAATAATTTTATGATGATATGAAATGCAGAAAAGCAGCAAATCTTTGCATTTGTGAAGCTGTAACCAGCAAATGTTTGGTATTTTTACTTGATCAAAGACTAAAACGATGCATCGATTATCAAAATGATCACTGATTAGTTTTCTGTCGGTCGACTAATCAGCTAATCGTTTCAGCACTTCTGGATACAACCACAGTGCAGTATAATATCAGCACATCGTAGTTTTTCCAGCATAAGGACACCCTGGACTAAATCAAAGCCATTTCTTCTTTTCTTCCCGCAGCACTGACCACTCTGGGGATAAGAGACATAAACGAGTGTCCTGAAGGTGCAGATGAAGACAGGATTTCCCAAGAGGCGTTCAAAAGAGAGGCGTAAGAGCAGCTTCTATCATCTTAACGGCATGAAGGAAGGCAACATTCACAGGCGTTTTAGGTTTTCACTGTTCGAGGAAAGTCATGTTTTTGTCTTTCTTTGTTACAGGAGGGAAGGCCTGCGGAGAAGCTCAGCAACATACGGACAATCTTAAACATATGTTATTATATTACCATGTTATAATATTGATATAAATTTGGATGTTTTGATTGAGATTTGAGCTTTTTGCTATTTTACACTATTTTACACTATTTTACACTATTTTACACTATTTTACATAATTATTTATATTAAAGTGTAAATGTTAAGATGTGTATTTTGCTATAGGCAGTAATTACATTTACATATTTAAGTATTCATTCTTGTTAACACTAAAGTCTGCATAAGTTTCTGTGTGGAAATATTTGTAAATTTAACCATCAGTGGGATTGTTGAGATGTCAACAGGAATGGAATAGTTTGGGTTTGTGTCTGTAAAATCTTCCATCATATAAAAGGCCTGGGAACTGCATGCTAGTGCAACTGTTATTATTATTTTTTTAAACTTTGTAGTTTTGTAAAATAAATTGTTTATTGTTTGTGCCTGTGACAAATGCTCATATTTTAAAAGAAATTGAAATCAATAAGCAGAATTAAGTTCAATACATTCAACCAATCAAGCAAAGACTTTTGTGATCTATTTGGCAAGGTTTGAGGTTTCATTTCACTCTGAATTCTCGTGGATGCAAGAAAACACAAACTAATAGAAGAAGAAGAAGAAGAAGAAGAAGAAGAAGAAGAAGAAGAAGAAGAAGAAGAAGAAGAAACACAACAACAAACAACAGAGGCTGAATCAGGGTTTTGATTTTGCAGCGTTGCGCAGATGTTGAACGCACCCCAGCAGAAGAAGGCGTGGCCAGGAAGTGTCATGGCGTCCTCCTCATACAGGGTTTCGCCTTTCTCCGACCAATTATAAATTAGTGTTTCTTTTTCAACCAAAGTATTTCGTACATTTAGCCGGACAGCGCGCTGTAGAGCTGAGCATGGGGACCGTCCATGCCCGGGTAAGGACAATTAGCGTGAATGTTTTAGCTAGCAGCTTGACCTCTGTGCAGCGCAGCGCGGCTGTGCTGTCAGCAGGCCCGCTGCCTCAACATGGCTCACTCACTCACTTCACTGTCTGCAGCTAGGCAACGAGTTTATTCCCTGCTGTGGAAGTTACTTAAATTAAAGACTAACTAGGTTTACTTTGAGAAAAACCATACATGCGAATATTTGTGACGATAACACTAAAACATTAAAACTATACGTTCAGCAAAAAACCTCTCTTAGCATCTGGAACTGCTCCACACACTTTCTTCATGTGAACAGTCAGTTTTTCCAGGCGGTCCTTAGAGATGCTCTGCCAGGCCTCTGCAGGCAAAACCCTCTCTTCATACCAAAGAACACATTTGATGAACATGAATCTGGGTGTTGAATACATACTGTATATCCAGTAAATAGTAAGTAAATAGCTATTTTATGTTAACAAAAGCACTGCAGGCATTTATTTCCTTACTTCTTCATTGAAAAATAACAGAGAAAATCAAATAGTACTTTGAAAATTTAGAAAAGGTGTCCCCAAACCTTTGACAGCCAGTGTACATACCATTCCTTGCCAGTGGTGAGGGATGCAAGTGCCTCTATCCATGCAGCAGTCAACACACTGTTAGAGGTTTAACAACACTGGTACCCAGTGAAGACAGTGTGCACTCACTGCAACCTGGCATCTTAATTTTGTTTTCTGCAAAGCACTCTGTTATTAGAAAAGTGCTATACAAATAAGGTTTATTGTTATTATCATTAATAGTTTGTGTTGTTTACATCATCTTTTAAAGCCCTTCTTAAAACCAACCTTTATAATCTTGCTTTTAAGTGATGTCTTTTATTCTATTGGTATTTACCATCTGTTCTTTGCTTGTCCTAATTCATTTCATGACTTTGATGTGTACTTTGATTGTCAAAGCACTTTGTCAACGCTGTATTTCTGATTTATTTGTATTATATTTTGTGTTGCAGAGCCTGGACCCTCTGCCCATGCAGGGGCCCGAGCTCGGAGTTCACGCCGACGACATCGAGGCTCCGGACGCTGAGCAGGAGCCGAAGCAAGAAGTTCTGGAAAACAAGAATGTAAGATTGGGGTTGTTCCACATAGTAATTAGACAAGACTTTAACAGGCTTTGCCTATGTGATATATATATATCACATATTTGATGTGAAGAGTTCTAATTCAAAATCCATCATTTGAAATAAGTGACATCTATTCTTAGTAAATAATTGCTAGCCAAAAAAGTAACTTAAAGCTGCACTAGGCAATATTTTTACATAAAATTATAGCTGTCTTATCAGCCCACATCATGAAGTAGGGCTGCAACAGAGAAGAGCGTCCCATCCCCCTGTCTATTTGCCCAAATATGGTCACTGGCGGGGAATTTTCTTGGCACACAGGAAGTTACAAATTAAAATTTAAGAGTGAAATACAATCTGTCTAAAGCATCACAGACCAGCCAAGTTGATAAACACGAGTGTCTGCAAAATGTGTTTCCTCTCACTGCCATTTGGGGCTGCCAACATGTAAAGCTGCCGAGTGCAGCTTTAATCAGCTTAAACTACTATAACTTTTACAGACTAGATCTTCTAGATTTTAGAGACATGGCATGACGAACTACAGGTAATGATTTTTTCTGAAAAATGGATATAGTGATTTGGGATTTCTTCACATGGTGTCTTTCTTTTCTGTTCCTCAGGTTGTAGTTCAGCAAGTTCACATAGACGGGCTGGGAAGAACCAAGGAGGACCTGCTGACTTATGAAATCGCTGAAGTTTTCCGGGCAAGGAATTTAATTGATGTGAGTACATGTTACCACAGATATATACTCATATATATACTATACTTATTCTTGTCCCAAAGTCTGCTATAAAGTATGGTTCACTGTGTTGTTTTAGGTGATGAAAAGGTCCCATGAAGCCAGACAGAAGCTGCTGCGTCTCGGCATCTTCAGAAAAGTGGAAGTTGTTATTGACACATCACAAGGTACCGTCAACTGCACGGCCTTCAACAACATCTGTCATACATGGGCGCTTTGTTAATAAATATGTGCTAATAATAATGATTTTTTTCTGTGTTGAAGAATGTAATTGATGTTGTAATGTTTGACCACACTGTGAACCCCAGGAAGGGTCAATGTACTCTTGTTACTCAGCGCTGTGTACTGAATGAAGAACTAGTAAGATTACTGCTATGCTAAAACACAGTGAAAGTCACTACATCACCTCCATATCTCCATATCTAGACACCTGCCATCATTGAGACATCTGTTGCATTCCTTTAAAAGCATTCGTCAAATCATTACAATCTCATTTTCCATATTTCTGTTATTGTGGTTGCATTGGAGAGCAAACAAATGGATTATTTTTCTGCAAGTGGCGGTTCTGAAGCTGCTAATATAATGTGGAAGATGTTAGTGTTCATGTTTGACTCACTGTGTGTCCGGATTCAAAAACAAGCCAAATGTATCTGTGTTCTCCTCTCCAGGCGTGGACGCTCTCCCTAACGGCCTCGACGTGACCTTTGAGGTGACTGAGCTGAGGCGGATGACGGGCAGCTACAACACCATGGTCGGCAACAATGAAGGAAGCATGGTGAGCGCCGTCATGGCTCCTGTCACCAACACCTTTGTGATAGGCTTCATATTGTGGATTCATTCAACGTGTCAGATTTGCCTCATTGCACTTTTCCTCTGTTGTCTGTGGGTTGCCAGTTTGTGTCTTTAATGATCAGTGCATAGTGATATCAAGTAAGTAAAACAAAATTTAAAAGGAAATTATACTGCACACAAATGTTTCCCATATAAGTTTATATAGCAATGGTTGTTTGGTTGCATGGTGGAAAACTTTTACAATTGAATACAACCTCCAGATAATGGTTGATTATCTGCAGAAGTGGATGGTAGAGTAACAACCTTACAAGACACATGGACAGGCCTGAATTCATAACATTGGGACTATGCGTGTTTGTGTTTTAGGGGTAAACTAGTACTGGTGGTAATATTCTTGCTGTGGTGGCCCACTACTGGTAAATGAATGAAAAGGAAACACTCTGCATACACATAATGTTCAGATGGTGTTGGGTTACAGTTAACTCAATTGCGCTATGAGGCAGCAGCTATTTCCATTTTCTGTGGCCCAAAGAGGTTGACTAGTTTTTTAGTGTGCTGCTTTTTGGTTCCACATCCATTCCCAGTGTTACTTCTACTTCATGCTGCAGCACTAAGGTAATCTTGATTGGGAAACTTGGTTATGATAAAGGTACTAATAGACATATATTTGACTCAAACCTATACGTGTTTGTTTTTTGAGTAAAATTGATTGTAAAAGTTTTCTTAATTTTGATGCTTTTCTTGCGGTCGGAGAATGAATGTTAAGGAAACCCTGACTAGCTCTCACTGTCACTTTACAGGTTCTGGGCGTGAAGTTGCCCAACGTGTTTGGTCGGGCGGAGAAGCTGACCTTCCAGTTCTCCTACGGCACCAAAGAGACGTCCTACGGCCTCTCCTTCTTCAAACCTCAGCCAGGACACTTTGAGCGCAAGTAAGACGGGACTACATCATTACTATTAGTTTATGTTTTAGTTCCCAGCACCATGGTACATGGTACGCAGGACATTATGTCTTTCTGTGTGTAGACACATTTTGGTAACAGTAACTCAAGAACAATACATGATAGAAACTTCAGCACAGGTTCCCCCTGTAGATGATCTGATTAGATTTTGGAGCACTGTGCGGCATAAATTTGCATATTAATGAGGAACAACAGATTTTCTTGAAACTACTATAATTCCTTAATTCTACATATTAAGATACAGACTTCATATTAATACCACCCATGTTATGTGAAGACAAGTATGTTGACATAGATATAATTGCGAATTAGTGCATTAATTAGCTTAATTAATGACCTCATTACCATAACTGGTTATGTTTAATACATCATGGTGATTACGGCGGGACATCAGGCAGCTCAAGTGCCTCTTGTTATATTTGGAGCTGTAGAGCTCGGCCAAACAGGAGGCTAATCCTTGGCTGGTATGTCACATACGCACTGTTTTTGGTTTTATATACTGTATTATGTTCTTTTGAAGTAAGGGATTGATGTGTTTTTTTTTCTTTTTCCACTTTCAGCGTCTCAATCAACTTGTACAAAGTAACAGGCCAGTTTCCATGGAGTTCACTGAGGGAGACGGACCGAGGCGTCTCCACAGAAATGAGTGTAAATACTTTTTTTCTATTTACGTGCCATGGCTATTTGTTCATCTTTTACGCAATACCAAATTTGTTGTTTTCACTCTCTTGCCTCCTTCCACTTGGATTAAGTAAATTAACATATTTGGTTTGTGTTTTTACTTTATTCTTTTCAAAATCTAAATTACAACACTTCATCACAAAATAACTCCTGGAATGTGTTCAATGTATATTGGAATGTATATCTGTGAACATCACAGATTGATGTTATGCAACAGTGTAAGAGTATCTGAGGGAGGGTTTTTCATTTTTAAAGAAAGCGCTAAAACAAACCCCAAAATGTTCAATCCCCAACAACTATACTTCAAGTTACTCTACGTATTGAACTGTACTTTGTTAACAGTGTCTGCTTTTCTTGCCCACCAACAGTTCCCCGTGTGGAAGACCAACCAGACCCTGAAGTGGGAGGGAGTGTGGAGAGAGCTGGGCTGTCTGGCTCGCACCGCCTCCTTCGCCGTCAGGGAGGAGAGCGGACATTCCCTCAAGTCCTCGCTTTCGGTATCTGCCCTCTACTTCACAGTGGAGATTTTACTGCAAACTCTGAATTAGCTGTAGGGGTTCCTTCATATTTTGCTGAACAAATTCCATGAATCTTTCATGACTTATAGTGAAATTTCCCACTAAATATTTTTTAGTCTACGTTCATATGTTACCTTTTTATGTTGAATAGTGGATTTAAACATCCCATGTCTTCTGGGTTACAACTTAGGTTGTCACCTGGCACTTGCACAACCAGGAAATTTGTTTTTTAGGTTTTTACTCTTTCAAGCGTAACTAGATCTACCTGCAGCTGAGCTTAACGTTCAGAACTTGACTTGCAATTGAGCACTTGAGTTTCGGAAAAAAAGACTGGGAACTATTTTCCATGATATTTCATTTCAGTTTTCAAATTCCACGACTTGGTTTTCCATGACTAGTTGCCCTATAAAGTGTTGTTCATTGTAAAAAGAGTCAGTGACACCTAACAGAAACAGATTAAATATCAAATGAGACATAGTAATCCTGAGATATTGTCCAGCAGTAGGTTGGTTGTGGTCTCATACAGTACTGACCTTCTCTTCTCTCAGCATGCCATGGTCATCGACACCAGAAACTCCTCCATCCTTCCCAGGAAAGGCGGCCTGTTGAAGATCCATCAGGTTTGTTGTTCACCACCGAGCCAGAGCCTTTCTGAACCTTGGTGTATACGAACCCAGTGTGACCGATCTTGTCCACCAGGCTGATGTTGTGTTTATGTTGCGTAGGAGCTGGCTGGTTACAGCGGAGGAGACGCCAGTTTCCTGAAGGAAGACTTTGAGATCCAGCTGAACAGAACGCTCTTCTGGGACTCTGTGAGATTCCACATTTTACATTTTAGCCGTTTTGGTGACGCTCTTATCCAGAGGGACTTAACACAGTTAACTTGATGCTGTTTTACTGGGACAAAGGACAAGCAAAACCACATACATAATAATAAAATACATACACATAATAAAAAAACACTAACAAAAGATCAGTCTTCTTACTTTGGATAAAGCTAGTTGCATATGATTACTCAACATATTGTATGCTCATGTGTTAGCTTGGAGCACACAGATGATTTTAGTGTCCAGTGGGCTAATTTCCCAAAAACATGGTGTATTGCTTTATAAGCCAGGGATAAAAAGTTAAATGTTGTCTCAAAAAATACTGTATTTTTTGTTTTTGACATTCTGTGCAAAAAAAATCAAATTTCATTCTCCCTCTTCCAGGTCCTTTCTGCCTCAATGTGGGGCGGGTTGCTCCTGCCCTTTGGTGACAAGCCAACATGCATAGCAGACAGGTACAGAAATCCTGTCAGTGCACCTACCTGTTACCATGATACTGATCAACTAGATCTCACTTGTGCTGGTAGTCTGCCCAGAGCCGTTTACAAACTATAGTCTTGATGAAATTTAGGCTTCTTTCTGTACTCATCTAAGGCTCATAACTGTATCAAATATTGTATCATACAGTATGTCAAATGGTATTTTGTGTGTGTGTGTGTATCCGCCTTGTAGGTTCTATCTTGGTGGCCCCACCAGTATCAGAGGATTCAGTATGTACAGTATGGGCCCGCAGAGTGAAGGTGAGACATTAACCTGGCTGGGCAGCTTTGTAACCTGGCTTTTGTTTTTTCAAAATTTGCATCATCAGAAGAGGCAAAATAATTCATTATGAAGTAGAACACAGACAATATATAATCTAGGTGACATTGTCATAGTTTGTGTATGTGTTAAATCAAACGAGCGCCATGGCTATGAATATCCAAAAATCGTTGGTCGACTGCTCATGAATTCTTTTGGGTATGCAAACTAAAGTGAAATCACTTTTAACCCTTTGCCTCTATGGTCTGATAAACCATGGACCCCTGCTGGTCTGAATGAAACAATCCAAAGTTTGATGGTGAATTGAAACATTCTTTACTGGTATTACTGGCATGGCAGGTGACTACCTGGGAGGAGAGGCCTACTGGGCCGGAGGCCTCCACCTCTACACCCCTCTACCCTTCAGACCGGGGAAGGGCGGCTTCGGCGACCTCTTCAGAACACACTTCTTCCTCAACGCCGGGAACCTGTGTAACCTCAACTATGGTGAGTATTTTAGAAACAGAGTGAGCACCAATGCAATGAAAATCTGTTATGTTAAGGTAGGTAAGTTGTACATTAAGTTGAAAGGTTCGTCCTTTATGCTTGACATGACATGACATGAGCTTGACATTTATGTTTGAACTCGATGGGACCCAATGGGATCCGATGGGCTAGGGTTGGTTCAGGCTGAATTTTTAACTTTGGTTCAGGTTGAGCTCAGGTTTAAATGAGACTAAGAGTCTAACAGCCCCATGACACTGAATTTTGTGGAAGCGTCCCTGCTGAGAATTGAACCTGGGTCTCCTGATTGAGAGTCTGCAGTCTAACTCCCTGCAGCACACTTTCACCCATGTGACCAAAAGTGGTCACATGGGTGAAGCGACCGACCAGCATTGCGATCCTTAGAGCCCCTGCTGTCGCAGGGCTAAAAATACTGTGTACCCAGAGATGGTTAAGTAGTTGAGTCTCCCACTTCTGGAACCACATGCGTGCCCCCATTGGCCTAGGATCCAATCCTGCTAGAGATATATGTGAATCTATGAGTAGTGCCAATACTGTTTAGCAGTCCATCTTTAGCAAGTTTTGGGCTCATAAAAGGCCGTATCGCTTGGGGTCGGTTCAGGTTTGGAGGTTTTCCTTGTTTGGGTGAGCATGGGATCAAACTTTAATGACTGAACCAAGTTCTAATACAGACTGGTGCAGAGTTTCTGGTGTTCATGGTTTTCTGTCTGGCTGAGGTTCAACATTTGTGTTTTTCCTCAGGTGAGGGCCCACAAGCGCACTTGAAGAAACTGGCGGAGTGTATCCGCTGGTCGTACGGAGCGGGCATCGTGCTGCGTTTGGGAAATATTGCCAGACTGGAGCTCAACTACTGCATTCCCATGGGAGTCCAGAGTGGAGACAGGTAGGGACGGTTGAGTTAGCTGGTAGTAGCCACGCTGATTTTAAATCTCATCAGTTACATTCACTTTTTAGGCATTAAAGGCATACTATATAAGAAGTATGTAAATTAACACCCCCTGCAGGTGCAAAGATGAATGATGAATCTAAATCAAAACAAAGACAAAACCTGCCTCCAGACAGCACTGCATACACACATATTTACAGCGTAGTAAAAACTGCAGGGGTCAAAGTCACAGTGCCCAGACAACAGATCTAACAAATGTTCCTGTGAACCTACAATGATCATGTAATCTAGAGAAGTGCTAGGTAAAAAAAAGTAAGAGCCCAAGAGAAAAGGTAGAAAATAAAAGAAAGCAAAACAACATGAGTCGCTAAGTAGAGGAGGAAGATAGGGAAGGGTTGGAGATTTAGAGGGGAGGGAAAAGTGAAGTGTTTCTTGAGGAAATTCGTTTTCAGGTTATGATGGAAGATAGGGAGCAACTCCGCTGTCCTCCCTGAGATGGAAAGCTCACTCCAGCTTTGGGGAGCGAGTCCAAGCATGATCAAGACCTGGATAGGCAGTAAACTCGCCCAACAATATTAGGGATGGGGCGATATGCTTATAATACACATATTTTGTTTCATTATGCATTTTGACATCCAAAGAGACCAATAAAGATAGTTCCAGCCATGGTGAATGTTATCCCCATTTTCCAGAGCGCCCTCTAGAAAATATTAATACTATTTTTAGAACGCTGTCTTCCCATGCATTGAATATTTTTGGCTTCTCGCTCTGTTTTGATATTGATTTGAGCTGTTTTACTCCTCTCTTCGCAGGATATGTGACGGGGTCCAGTTTGGAGCAGGAATCCGATTCCTGTGATATCACGTTCCTTTGATCTGGAGCATCCTTGTGTTTTGCACTTGAGTTTCACACAAGGGACATTTTATTGGAAGAGGGAATCGCCTGTACAGAATTTAAGTCGCTGCGAATTGGGACAGCTAACCAAACTATTGTATGTGGAAAAGATTACTGTTGATGTATGTACGTGTACAAACAATGCAAGACTGACACGGTAGAGTATATAGACACCGAGAAGGGGAGATAAAACCACGAGTGCCCTTATAAGTCAAATGTAAATGTGGTCTGGACTACAATGTACACTAATAAATTATGTACCCCTCTATAGTTTGTCTGATTGTTAATTTTTATATGATGGCATACTGTTGTCTGTTCATTTGAATCGTTCTACATCTCTCATATCACGGCATACACATGAAAGTTGGAAATTTAACCAGCAAACAAGAAAATGTTTAATTCCTGTGCCTAAACGTTGTTACTGCGCAACATTACTGCGCACCCCACTGTCACGTGTGTTATAGTCGGCTGCGCGGTTCGTGAAGTTTGCGCATGCGTTGTACCGTTTCTTCCGTAGCAATTTGCAAGTAGGCTAGCGAACGTTGCGGGAACGGACAGCGGGGGTTTCATTCACAGCTTTCTCGAATTTTCCTCTCCCCGTCCCCTTTTCACATCACACATTTCTCCATCATACGGTATTGTTTGTGTTACTGTCGGGTGAAACGGAGAAAAAGTGACTCGAGAGAGGATTTCTGCGCATTTATCGGCGGTCTTATCTTAGTAGGCACTCGGACGCACGCTGATGGCGGTCACTATCGAGGAGCTGTATCGTAATTACGGGGTCCTTGCTGATGCTAAGGACAACCTCAGCCAGGTAAATATACGCCAACATGCTAGCTACCAGATTTGGATACTGTTATTGTTTTAATTTTGTTCAATCGAGGTCTGCGTTGCTTAACCATGGTAGTTAGCAGCAACTGTTTATAACTTTCCTGCCTTATATAACCATGCTGTGCGCGCTAGGCTAACTGTAGCTAGTGAACAAGCTAATTAGCTTCACAATATAGCATCCATGCTAAGTTGTAGTAAATTTGGCCCTCGCCATTTTTCTAGCTTACGTTTTCTAGCTTAATTCAACCCAGGAAAACACAAAATAACCAAATTCTTGAGTCAAAGCTATTTCAGTGCTACTCAGCTAGGTAGCTGGCCACCTAAGGTGCACTGGTGTTGACCGGAGCGTTTTGACTTGCTATGTCACCATCACCAGAGTGAACATACTAAAATAACAAATTAAAGGCTAAACATTTATTGTAACTTAAGTGCGAATGTCAGTCCCTTAACACGTAAACATTTCCAAATAAGTGACCCAGCATGTTTCCATAGCCATTACGTGTTTATTGATGCATTCTCTTCTGTATTGTCTGTAGCACAAAGATGCCTACCAGGTGATCCTGGACGGCGTGAAGGGGGGCCCCAAGGAGAAGCGACTGGCAGCACAGTTTATTCCCAAATTCTTCAGCAGCTTCCCGGAGCTGGCTGACGCAGCCATTAACGCCCAGCTTGATCTTTGTGAAGATGAAGATGTGTCGGTGAGTGTTAATGCCACAAGTTGGGCTCTTGGTAGACTCAGTGGTAGGTGCAGTGGTTGACTTAGTCATCACTTGGGTCAACATTTCCTCTTCTTTGTTTCCTTGATTAGGTATGTGGCTGACTATCTTGAGCAAATGCTTTCACAGTAGTCAGGTTTATGTCATCCTAACAAACCCTCCATGTGTCTGTGCACTTATCTATGTCCAGATTCGACGACAGGCCATCAAGGAGCTCCCACGGTTTGCAACAGGGGAGAACATCCTCAGGGTGGCAGATATCCTCACCCAGCTCCTCCAGACAGGTATTGGATTTCTCTAGCTAAACGCTATAGTACCATTGAAGGCCTGGACTCTTGATCTCCTGTTACAACTTTGATTCTCTAAATTATTACCCGACTAATGACTAATCTTACATTTCTTTGTGCTTTCAGATGACACGGCAGAGTTCAACCAAGTGAATACAGCACTCGTTTCTATCTTCAAGATAGACGCCAGGGGTAAGTGTTGCTTTTTTTGCCCCACTGTTGAACCTCAAACAAAGCTGTTGTATGCTTATCCCTCCTGCAGCCCAGTTTAGAGCTGTATGTGTAATGTGAAACATGACTGTTTTTTCATGGAATGTAATCCAGGAGAAAAAACCTGATTGGAAATCCTCAATGAGACTCTCAACCCATTGTAACTGATGTTGGGATTTTCTGAACAAATTGTTAGCTGTGTATATCATTAGGCCCGTAGCCGCCGTTTCTGTATAGTTATTGTGATCCTGCTGAGTTTGTAATTATGAACTAGTCCCTCTGTGCTGACTAGCGTCCTCCCTGCCTCTGTCTGCTGTCACTCAGGTACTCTCGGAGGCCTCTTCTCCCAGATCCTGCAGGGAGAGGACATAGTGCGGGAAAGGGCCATCAAGTTTCTGTCAATCAAACTTAAGACCCTGCCGGAGGACGTCATGACCAAGGAGGTGGAGGACTACGTCTTCACAGAGACAAAGAAGGTCTGAATTGATTCTACCACAGTGATCTTTCCTTCCTCGGGATTTGTCAGAATTTTTTACACCGGCTCTGGATGTGACCAAAGTCATTTCCATTAAACTACGTCTATGTGATGGACTGGAATCAGGTTGGGGAATTAACACCAGCCACTGGCCAAAGGTGGTATGTTTTGACTGTGGCTGGTAAATTTGTCGACTCTTCCAGCCATTCTGGCATAGTCTTAAGGTTCTTTTCTATTCTAAACTCATATTTGCTCGGTACAATAGTGACATTGGCTGGTCAATTTGTGACTACATCAGCCACTGTGCGCAAGTTTCCTGCCCTGACTGGCATCTTGCCCTGGGGAATGGACTTTAAAGGCCAGGTTTTTTTTCCCCACACCATAGAAATGTGAGATGAGCTCTTGGCCTATGCGCCACTTTGGCTCAAACTCAGCTGGCTTACTGCTTCCCCGATGTAATCATGTCTCCTCTGTATGTTGACAGTGTAGGGGAAGGAGGTGGAACAGCAATGCAGCATCTGAAGTGTTTCTCTCAGGTTACGAGGATGTTTTCGGTGCTGGCAGGCCAGTGTAGGCAAAGGATGAATAGTTAAGAAGCTTTGGTCTATGCAAGACTTCTCCCTTTCTTTCTCACTGGAGCTGCCTGTTTCTCCATCTTAACTTTCAGTTTGTGGTCGCATGTAATGGAGGCACTTGATATACAACACTGGGAGTTGCAGGGGAATTGAAAATATAACAAACACTCCAGTGTCGCCGAATTATATGATTATTAATCGTAGAAACATAAAATCACGACATCTAATTATCTGCGGTCCCTAAGCGCCAGGAGAGGAATAAAATGAGAACTGAGGAGAGATGGAAGTGATGTTTTTGGAGGAGAGAAGATTCCGCCGGCCAGTGAGATAAAACCTTATGTGTGATTGTCAAAGAATTACAAGTCGATACTTGTGTCCTTGTGGAGAACGTTCTTCCTGAGTTCTCAAGAATGTCCGAACAGAGAAAGCAGGGTCTGAAATTAGCAAGTGCCAAATGCTGGGTGATATTTTGATGAGGAATGTATGGAATTATTTTGGACGGTATGGTGCCAGCGTGATTCTGAATTCTTGAGCTGAATCTTGGAGGTTCTCATTTGTTCCCATTGGCCAAGCCACCATCCGATGCATCCTCTATTCACTGATAACCAAGTAAACTTTGAGGCTCTTTATCCGTCCTGTGTATTTTAATCGTACTTTGGCCGTTGGATATTATGTCCAACGCATTATGGAGGACAAAAGCACACACAAGAACAGATATTAATGAAGACCTTATGTTTCCTGCCCTGCTGCCTCCCCAGGTGCTGGAGGATGTGACGGGGGAGGAGTTTGTGCTGCTGATGCGCGTGGTGTCGGGCCTGCGGGTGCTGCAGACGGTGAACGGGCGGCAGCAGCTGGTGGAGCTGGTGGTGGAGCAGGCCTTCCTGGAGCAGGCCCTCAACCCCACCGACCCCGACACCGTGGACCGCCTGCTGCAGTGCACGCGCCAGGCCCTGCCCCTCTTCTCTGTGAGTAGAACCCACACACCTAACACTAACAAAGTCACGGATCAGTTGATGTACATTATGCGTAGTAGCTGCTGTAGTGCAGTTCTTTAGCTTTTTAGTTTAGTTTTGGTTCCATGTCTGTCCCCGTTTTTTTGTCCCCGGAGTGCTAAAAATGTTTTCTTTTAAACAGAATAAAACATTATTTCTTAGCATTACAGTGACATTTCTTAGTGTTTTAGAGAGAAATTGGGTTTAATTATACTGTCATTTTAATTACAAATTTCCACTAACTTTGAAGTACATTTTGTTGTGATTGCAAACCACTTCTGAATGAGTACAAAAGAAGCAGTAGTGGGCACACTAGAGACTTTGTGTCTTATAGCATACCAGGAAATTAAAATACCAGGCACATTTCTGCAAATGTACTTGTGTTCTGAAACTTCTTATGCACATACTCAAACATATACAGTATAAGATGCCTGTTGGCTCTTGTTTATAATCAAACTATATTTATTCATCCGTTATGCATACAATCATTCAAAGGAATCATCATTTTAATTTAACCAAAACTTGTGAATTCCTTCTGTTTTTTCCCCACCTTCTAGAAAAATGTGCATTCCACACGTTTTGTAACCTACTTCTGTGAACACGTCCTGCCCAACCTCAGCTCCCTGACCAGTCCTGTGGCTGAGCTCGACATTCAGTTGGAGGTTCGTTTTTCAGGGTGTTTTTGGACATGCAACTCTTTTTCATGTGTAGTGGGAGATGAGACTTTTCATGTCTTTTTTTGTGTTCCTGATTGCACCCATGTTGCCTCTCGGATTGACATAATTTTGCACTTGGGACAAGTTTGGTTAATGTTGTCTCTTAAGTCCAGTCCTGCTTTGTGGCATTTTGACCCAGCCTGGGATTTATTGATCATCTCAAGAGTGGAGGTGCTGATTCTCAATATTTTTTTTTCCCCCTTGTGTTTGGTTGCATAAAGGGATTCATCAAAATGGGAAAGTACCACAACCCAAAGGCTACTAAATCTTTCTGTGAGGCCTGCGATTATCTAGTCTACCAGCCACTTGGACATGTTATTGACCATTATATAGAGGTCCAAGCAGCTGTGGTCAATGGACTAACAGATTTGTTTCTTGCCCTGGATTTAGTCAGGTATCCTGAATCAGCACTTCAGTCCTTGAGAGGTTTGATAAATATGGGCGCTGGTGTGAAGTCGATACTCCTAATGTCTGACATTTGGTGAGCGGTGGTAGTAGTAAACAAAGTCAGCGTGGCAGCCACCTGTCAGAGGTGTCGGCCAACTGTGTGTTGTTAATGGGTCATTAGCCTGCACCGTGTAACACTGTTTCTCATTAGCAATACACAGTTCAGTGTGTGAGAGGATCTGTTAAACGGCATTCCTGTGTGTGTGTGTGTGTGTGTGTGTGTGTGTGTGTGTGTGTGTGTGTGTGTGTGTGTGTGTGTGTGTGTGTGTGTGTGTGTGTGTGTGTGTGTGTGTGTAGGTGCTGAAGCTGATGGCTGAGATGAGTCCGTTCTGTGGAGACATGGATAAGCTGGAGGCCAACCTCAACATGCTGTTTAACAAGCTGCTGGTAAGGACGGATTGGATTCTCCTGCTGTAGCTGCACACAGAGGAATACATGTGGAAATACACTTATAAATACACATTGGCAGGTTTTTATCTGGATCCGTCAAGGGAAGGGGTTTGCTGAGTGCTCATGCTCTTTTTCAGCACTGTCCTGCTTCACGTTTATACAGTTACATCCACAGCCTGGATGCTGTCCAGTACAGTCAGTTCTCTACTGTTGGCCACTGGGCAATTGATGATTAATTTCTTGGCTTAAGCCATTTCAGTAGTAGTTGTTGAGGGAGACGAGAGCATTACTTATTCACTCTTCCCGCCCGGATTTTCCCAGCTGCTCCGGGTATCTGTACTGCTGAACTTCTTGTCACAAGCCTGCTTCTCTAACCTTAAGATTACTGCTGTTGAGTTGGTAGATTCAAGGGAAAGGAGATTTATTGGGAAATGAAAAGTCTATCACACTATACCACACAAAAGGGTCTAGTAATTACACCTGGGCACCAGAGACTGTGGACTTTGTAAAACCATGGGAATTAAAGTTTTCTGTGACCATGGTGGATTTACGTCATTTGGATTCCAAGTGGGAGTGCCCCCATTGCCTGACTGATCTATAAATCACTTTGCATCCAAAGCACCAAGCCTATCCTGTTAGATTAGCAAATTACTCAGGTGGTCGGAATGCCTACCTGCCCACATTCATCTCCAACAAGCCTACTGACCTACATATTTAGCCTTCTACAAAATATATTGCCAGGTTAATCTCAAATATTTTCGTGGGCCCTGTGTTTTATGTAGGTTGTTATGTGAATGTGTGTTAGACATTAACTGGACACTTTTTAGTTGTCACATACATAAAAATTGCCAAACACTCATAAGGTGACCATGAGTACAATGCCACTGATAAACATTATTCCTACTCACCAGTTTAACTTGACTTGACGCACTCTGCTGACAGTCGACAAAAGGATCTTCTTTCTGTAAAACCCTAATGGTCACAGCTGTTGGACATTAAAGCAGAGGTTAACTTGGTCTGACAGAAGGTTCCAGTCCTGAGTTTCCACCTCTCTTTCTGTCTGTGTAGGAGTTCATGCCTCTGCCTCCGGAGGAGGGGGAGAACGGGGAGAATGCGGTGAGCGAGGAGCCAAAGCTGCAGTTCAGCTATGTGGAGTGTCTCCTCTTCAGCTTCCACCAGCTGGGCAAGAAGCTGCCCGACTTCCTCCTCGACAAGGTGGATGCTGAGCGCCTCAAAGACTTCAAGATCAGGTGAGGGGGCGGCACTAAAGACATCTCTCTCCTGGTTTCAAAGTTATCAGCATGAACCTAGCTGTTTGCTTGTCCACCTCCCATACTTAATCTGTAAAGCATTTACGTTGCTGTGAACTGTGGGCGGAGCTCTATACAGTGGTTCAAACATTAAGATGAATCTGATCAGCCGTGGGTACCGCTTCAAATATAGCAGCATACATTTTCATCATAGCTTTGCTTCACCATTGAAATGTTCTTATCATGAAAACATTAGAGCTTGCCAAAAATTGGGTAAAGCAACCTTTGGGTTAGTTTTCATATACATTATCATGACATAAGTAGAATAAATGGAATAAATGAACTTTCACTGGGGAGCAACACATTGAACATGTCAAGTGTGACTGGGGGTTTAGCTTGATCTTCAGAAAAGGAACTCTTCTTTTCAAACTCACTTGGTCTAAAAGCAGCCACCTGGTCACTTAGTGTTGAATGTGTGTTTCTGCGGTCCGACAGGTTACAGTACTTCGCCAGAGGCCTGCAGGTTTACATCAGGCAGCTACGGGTCGCACTGCAAGGCAAGACAGGAGATGCTCTGAAGACAGACGAGGTAAAATCTGCTGTTATCAATGCGCTCTTGATATTGCAATACTTGTTGCATATAATCAAGAAAAATGAGCAAATTAAATTTTTTGTCGCTACTAGTCTCGGTTGACTGTTTCATATTCTTGCCGTTGTGCTGTAAAATATCTCAAACACCTACTTATCCTTTTTGTGTAACCAGAACAAAATCAAAGTGGTGGCCCTCAAGATCACCAACAACATCAACGTTCTCATCAAGGTAAGCTGTTTAAGATATGGTGGGAGAATAAAGATAAAATATAGACCTCACATCATAACCCATAGCTGTGTTTCTGGGAGAAAAAATTTGTATTAAACTGTATTTTCTTTCCAGGATCTTTTCCACAACCCTCCGTCATACAAGAGCACAGTCACTCTGTCCTGGAAGCCTGTCCAGAAGGCAGAGGCAGTAGCGTAAGTCTCCTCCCCTACGACCACACAGACCATTTAAAAATTAGCTAAATCAATATTGACCACTGCAATTTTTTTCTTAGAAATGAAGGTGTTTCAGACAGGTTCCATAACAAGATATTCCTGTCCTGACGTTCCATATCAGAGGAAATCTTTGATTTTTATTCAAACTAAGCAAATGGCAAACATTAGTCATTTATCCTCACACACTTTTTTTAACAAGTTGTTTTTAATCAGTTGTTGCACAAATTTGAATTTCAAATACTTATCCTGGACTAAACTTTTTGGCACTTATTGTGTTGTACACTTTTGCAAAAACCCAAGCAGGTTAGAAGAAACAGGTCTGCTGCTAATCTTATCTTTCAAGTCCACAGATGTGAAAAGATTTGATTCAAAAGAGAGACTTCTTGTTAATCAAGCGCTTCATTTGCCAAGTAGAGTAAATGTGCAGGATTTTGTTACTGTTGTAAAGGAGCCCAAAATTCAGACTTAACTTTTAACATCTATTAAATTTTTCTGTGACGTTATCACAGCTTTACCACATGATATACAGCCAGTTCTGCAACTTATCTCCCACTTCCTGACACCAATGTCTCCTCTAGTAGGAGGTGAACTGATGCAAAGACCTTCCATGTCTCAGTCAGCAGCCATATCCACTGCTTCAAACAGGAATTTGACTGTTGTAATATGTCAGACTTCAACTGAGCGTCTCATCTAACCGTTCTGCCTCTTGTGCAGACCCAAACGCCCGTCAGGCGAGGAGATGGGCACCGGCGGCAGCATGAAGAAACAGATCTCTCCTCTGCCCCGGAGGGACGCGCGGCAAATCTACAACCCCCCCAGCGGCAAGTACAGCGCCACTATCGGCAATTTCAGCTATGGTGAGGAGCACCTGGTGGCACAGTTTTTATTTTTCCCAACACCGGTGTACGGCATATCCACTTTTACATTTATATTTTACATTTGGGGTGTTTAGCTGGCACTCATCCAGAGCACATTTAGTTCAAATGGCTGGTTACGGTTTTTCTAATCACCTCTCAGCCTCACTTGGGCAGAATGAAGGTTTGGTTGACACAAAATGCACTGGTCTTTGTCTGGATGGTTCACTGAAATGCTGTATACCTTTGTTAAAGACCCTGAGTCTGATATCAGGGCGTACACAGTTGGATTGTTACCTACCCACTATCACCATACACCATATTAAATACCAACCAAAATCTTTAGTTTATTCATTTACACATACTGTAAAACTAATAGTGATCCTGCCACTATTATAAGTTTTACGGTACAAATCTGAAGGAGAGACGAAATACAAATGGTAGGTGATTAGGGTTGTCAAAAGTATCGATACTTCGATAAGTATCGATACTAAAACTGTCCGGTTTTCAGATGCATTGTCCGGGCCCGGTCAGAAGGCTCGACCGGACGCTGAAATGTCCGATTAAAATCATTCTGTCAATAATAATCCACTAACTCTAGCCCTGCTAAAAGTGTTCTGATAGGCTGATGACTAGAGCAGGGGTAATCTGCTGTGTAAGTGCAAAGTTTTGAATGAGTTTTATCGGGCCTACGTTATGGAGAAGCGTGCGTCTGTCTGTCCGTCCATCTGTCTCGTTTGCGCCGGGATTTCCCCCTGCGTTGTCGGATATTAAGGGACTAGTTTGGGTCTCTGTGTTTTTTGCTTAGTTGCTTACAGTCTCTGCTGCAGAGGCCAGGAGGCAATATTATGTTTCACATGCTTGTGCAGTATAAGCTCACTCTTCTCAATAAAAAAGAGCAAATCATGACGGTGATCGACACCTGTCAATCAAAAATGTGTTGTTTGATCCATACTGAACTCCTGTCTGTTTTTTCCCCTGTCTGACTCCAGAGCAGCGCGGAGGCTTCAGGGGCGGCCGGGGACGAGGCTTCGGAACCAGAGGCAACAGGAGCCGGGGCCGAATCTACTGAGAGGCGCACACGCACATATACACACACACACACACACACACATACGCTCATCGAACTGCAGCACATCAGGATCCTTGCCGTACGAAGGCGAGCTACCCATCGTCCACTCTCCTCTTTTTAACCTGTCTCCACATCTTTCTTTCTGCATTTCACAACACACACGTCCAGGAAGTAGTCTGTTTTTTTCTTTTTTTGGAGTGTTGGTTTCCTGTCTTCAGAATCTCCTTGACGGAGTACGGGCTCGGACTTTTCTACTTAACCGTTTCAACAATTTCACCATCCATTCTACTTGGCCAAGGCGATAGTTCAAGTAAATCTTCATGTTGTGTTTTTTTCATTTTTTTTAATATTATTGCGTGTATTTTTGTGGAACAAAAGACTGCCAAGTTGTAACTGATTAATATTTTTGTCAGATTGTTGTAGGAAAAGAAAACAGATACTGTTGTTTTGCAACACGTTGATGAATGCGTTCTTTCTACCTTTTTATTTAATCTTACTTTTTTTTTTTTTTAGAGCTTGAATTGGATTGGCTGACTATTGCTACTTTGTATGAATCAATGATGTTGTTTCATTGGATTTTTATCATAAACTTGTATGGAAGTATCACCTTTTTGTCCTTTTTTTTGTTCATGTAGTGTATAGTAATAGTTGTAGTAGACTAAGTAACGGTTGAACTGCAAGCTCCAGTCCAGAGCGAGAGAAAGACGTCACTCAGCGCACTGCTACTGCTTCAAATTTTTCATATTTCAACCGAAAACTTGGCTTGTATGACAGCCTATTCTGTTTGTATGACATGGCTTCAAAATGATTTCCCATTGCTCCACAAGCACAAGCTGTCAATAAATGACTATTTAAACAGGACAGATGCGAAGATCGACAGCATTACATGAACATAATCAAAGCTACTTAGTGGGACGATGAGTGGCGCTGCTCTCTGGATCTCGATTGGGCCTAAAAGCCTTGTTGTCCGATGGCTGAACGACTATTAATGGACTTGGATCAAGTCTTGCATGGAACTTGGGGATTTGATGAAGGTGTAGTTAGACTATTTTCATAGTTGGATGTTTCACAAAGCCTGAATGTAGCTTTGTAGCTTGATTCTTATTTAAAAACACTATTTAAATATTTGTTTGTAGAAGGGTTTGATTGGTCCGCTTTAAATGATTTTTGTTTTTCTTTCCCTTTTGACTTGAAGTGAATCCCAGCGACCCTGCAGTTCAGAAGTTGTCTCATTTTGTGTGGCACACAGTGTTTGTTTAGTCTCAGATGATCAGCCAGCATTAATATAGAGAATTATTTATCCCGTGTATCCTTGTTGACAAACTGATGATACACATAATGCCCCCGAAACTTTTCTACTAAATGTAAAAGTGGTTCCTAGCCACAAGTGGACGTATTCCTGCTGATGTTTCGCATGTTTTTTGGATATATAACGGGTGTTATTTCAGTAGTTTTGCATTAAAACCACATGATGGATAAATGATTGATCTATTTGAATTTGAATATAGCCTACATTAGGTCAGTGTCTCAATGCATGGCTCCACTCTCCCCGCAAAATACAGTAGTTTTATATAAATATAGAAAGCATGACAACACTTTGCAGAAACAAGGGAGTGCTGTGTAGATGTATTGCTGCAAGATGCACTAGTTTAACTGTCAGTAAACTATATGCACACAATCTCAAGTCTATTGAGAGATTCCTGTATTGTGCGTATGATGCCCAGTTTGACCGAGCAGGCTGTGGTTGTAAGTTCGACTCGTCCTGAATGTTCTCATGCAAGCTGGACATCACTGCTTGCGAGGCTTTTCTTGGTATGCCACTCTGGATCAGTTTGTTCTTCTGCAACATTTGATGAATACCAAGTTGGCATTCATATGTAGGTTTGTAAGGCTGGACGAATGTGTAAAATTTGACTTTCCAGCGTTTGAAAAGTTTGGGAATTTCAAAAAGTACGCAAAAATGTTCATGTATGGCAAAGCTTCTCGTCTAGTTTCAGACCCACCATTGTTTTCTCAAGTCATGAATAATAATTTTCCACTTTAGAGTGATATTAACTAGTTGACAGTCATATTACCCAGCCTCTATCGCCATACATCATCGTTAATCACCGACTAAAATCTGGTCTGGAGAGAGGAACGAATTTTGGAATGGAAAAACATGTAGGATGGAAAAACAACTTGACGTGAAGTGAAGTGGTTGATCCTCCTAGTTGTTTGAGATGCTTTGTAACCTAAAAGGAAAAAAAGAATGGTTATCCAGGGTTCCCATGGGCCTTGAAAATCCTTCAAAGTTGCTGAATTTGAGCAAAATAAGGCCTTAAAAGTTTTGGAAAATGAATGGACGTCCTTGAAAATACTTGATCAATCTGACCCATTGTGGAGAGCTGTTGTGCTGCAGTTGGGCACTTTTAGCATCTTGTTTAATTGTAACCATAGATATAATGGAGAGTAAACCTATGATCTAAACCCATTTTACCTACTTTTTTATTTGCAGAATAGAGTTTAGGCTGACATAATGACCTTAATTCACAGGATACATCATAGTGAAAAATATTAAATTGATTGAAGGTACATGAGAATAGTCATTTAATGGAAAACACTTAAATTGATGTTTTTCTGAAAGCATAATTGATTTTTCTTCATATTGGTGGTTTGCAAAAATGGTGATCACTGACTGGAGGCTATAGTTTACCCACCTTTTTATCACTGTTTGCAAGTAACAATATCTGCAAAACAAAATGCAGAGAGCCGTAGTCTACTTTGTTTACAAACTGAATTTATATTTAAATTTTTAGGCATTTAGGTTCTCGATTCCAGAGTGGCTTACAATCAGAATAAACCTCAATTCCCAGATCACAAACGTTACCAGCAACCAATAGTAAAGGCTTCAGGGGTCAGAGACACAGTAGAGACACAGACAGTGGTTCTCTTTTCTTCTGTCCATTTACTTAACCTCTCTCTCTCTCTCTCTCTCTCCCATTCTTCCCTCTCTCCCTCCATTCACTCATTCCCCTCTCTTCCCACCTTCATCTGTACCGGAGCAGAATGAGGAGAGGGTAATTTTAGCCCCAGGATCTGGGATCTACATTTAGAAAACACACACACACACACAAACACCCATGTCTTCTTCGCTCTCTACATGCCTGTATCTATGCTCCCCTGTCCTGGACTGGATGTGTGTGTGTGTATGTGTGTTTGTATGTTTGGTGGGTGGGGGTTGGGTGGGGGTTGAGGGGGGGGGGGGGGGGGGGGGGTCCGCTTTGAAGTAGAAAAGAGTAGAATCGGGTGCTCAATAATTGAAGGGGCTATAAATAGCTGCTGCCATGTTTAGAACACACACTTTATTTTACACAACCTGGTGGAGGCTCTGCTTCACGTTCAGTCATGCGCACTTGTTCTCTCATACACACACACACACACACACACACACATATACATGCATGTTTGTCCTATTATACTTGTGAGGACCTTCCATTGACTACATTCATTCCCTAACACCTTACCTAAAACTAATCTTAGTCCTAACCTTAACTGTAACTCTCACCCTAACATAAACCTAATCTTTATTATTTATATTTTTCTAAAAAGGCTTTTTTAACATCTTAATGTAGTTGTGGGGATTTTCTGTTTTGCTTGTACTGCTTGCTCTTACCTTTGTTTTATTCCTTATCTATTATCTATATCTATTATTATTATTTATTCTCATTTTCACCCAAAACCCAAGTCCAAACTTTAATCTAACCCTAACAGAACCCTTACCCTAAACTAAACCTAATCCTAATTCTAATCTTAATCTTAAACCCAAGTACTAATGTTAAACTAACCTTAACTTTAACCCTAAATGGTCCTTATGGGTTTCATGAACTTGGTGTATTATTGAAATAGTCCGATAACTTTCCTCCAACCATAACCTTTTCTAGATTTTGCATCCAATTTTAACTGGCAATTGCTATTCGCTTACAGTCCTAATCTTAATTTAAACCTAACTCTAACCAAATTGTTTTCCCTGCTATATAACCTTAATCTTGAGAAGCCTAATTGCTTTATAACATTAACCATTTAGTGACTATTCATAATTAGACCTGGCTTTACCCTGAAGCCTAGTCCTAATCTAGAGTTTTCCTCATTTTATACATTTCATTTTATGTTTTAGATTTTTTCTAAATGTAATTTACTCTTTTTTTCTTTTTGTTTTGGTGTTAGTATTTAAGAAGTTGTATATATTTTGTTTGGGGGCTCAATGTGTACATGAAGGGACAGATAGTAGTACTTTGAACTATCAAGTTTTGTCCCAACCTAATATACAACTAATCCTAATTCTAATATTAACCCTAAACCTAAACCCAAATCCTAATCCTAAACTAACTCCTTGTAGAAGTGAGGACTGCTAATCCCCCCCCCCCCCCAAAAAAAAAAAACAACAACAAATTGTCACAGTGAGGAAATTTAAGGAAATTAAAGAGGAAAGAGAAAATTAAATAAAGTTTACTATTCTATTCTAAAATGTCCTCACTCCTGAAGTCTAAAACTGGTTCTCACAAGGATAGAGCACACACACACACACACACACACACACACACACACACACACACACACAGTGGGTGCTACAGGTCTGCATGTGAAGACACGTGTGTGCTGGTGTGTGTAGGTGGACGGCAGGGAGGAGGGGCGCTGAAACTCCCGGTTTTCTGAATCGGCTGACAGCGACAGCGAAGAAACCCTGAATGGTTTAGACACGAAAAAAACCCAAACCTCAAAAACGATTATTGATTATTGAAGTTGTCGCACCCTGGTCAATACTGAAATCCGGAGTAGCCTATAAGTAAGCAGCAGCGACGACCAGTGTCTTTTTCTTTGTTTAGGTATAATGCTTCAGTTAATAGTAGACCTGCTGTCTGCTGCAGTAACCCTAAATGCATGCATTTTTATAATACTATCAGTTAGAGTGAATGTGAATGAGCACCTCTCAGGTACATGATGTTCTGTGTGTGTAAAGAAGGGTGTAGTGAAGAGTAAACCCACAGAAACTCAGTTCACCCACCTTTTTATTTGCGGAATTGAGTTTACCTTCTTTATTCGGCTGACATGAAGGTAAATGAGATAATTTCATCGCATACATCATCGTAAGTAGTATCAGATTGTATGAAAATATAATAAGGATAGGGTAGTTTACCTGAAAAAAATCATGAATTAATGAATGGATTTTTGTTTATATTGGTGGTTGTTTGCCTTAAGACACTGCTGAAGATTACAGTCCCCTCTTCTTTCAGTTATTTTAACTGTATTGTCAGTTGCAGAAGATAATGCCTTAAGATTGGAGGTAAAAGACACAGACTTGGGATCCAGCGGGTCTTGTCCTGACAGTCTCTCCCCTCTAGAGGGCGCACCAGACCAGGCTTTTCCTTCCAAAGCAACCAGATCTATTTTTAGCCGCACCAAACGAGTCACTTAAAGCTTTCATGATGTCTTTTTGTCTCTCTTTGTATTGCTGCCTGGGTTAAGGCGCATGGAGGAACACTGCGATCCGGCCGGGGAATCTAGAATAAAATAAATAAATAACTGCAAATAAAAATCCCATATCCCCCATCCTCTTGACCCAGACTGAACATATTCAGTGATTAAGAGCCAGACGTTTTTGTCAATTACTGGTCAAGTATTGTCAGGACAGCATGACCGCCGAATGAGCTGGGGCGGCTCAAACCTCGCATTAGTTAGTTGCCAGGGTCATAATAATTTGTGTGTGTGTGTGTGTGTGTGTGTGTGTGTGTGTGTGTGTGTGTGGTAAAAAAAAAAAGAAGCCATAATGTCTTCTGGGACAATGTGGATAGATATTTATATTGCATGGACCTCTTTTTCTATTTAATCATTCATTCGTTCATTCATACATTCAGTCATTCACTTCTTTATGCATTCATTCACTTATTCATTCATTCATTTATTCCCACAACTTCTCCCTCTCATTTGGCTTTCATTTCTTTTACCCTTTAATCTTCCATCTTCACTTAGTTACTGCCTGATACTCAGTGTATTTTCTGCATACATTTATCGGCATATAGGCATGATGTTATGTCTAACGGTTGCAATTCCCCGTTCAGGACCATAGGGGGCGGTGTGCAACTAAACTAAACCTTCTCCTCATTGATCGTGACCAGGTATTTCCCAAACCAGCCCGCCAGCCAGCCAGCCAGCCAGCCAGCCAACCAATGCCTGGCACATGCGTCTGCACACACACACACACACACACACACACACACACACACACACACACACACACACGCACGGTGGTGCTGAAAATAATCAAGTGGTGGAGGAGGAGTGGGCGGCAGCAGCGGGAGAGGAAGCGAAGACGACCCTCAGAGAGAGAGAGAGAGAGAGAGAAGGAAGGAGCGACTGTACGAGTCCATGTGAGAATACAAGTGAAGGTAAATCAATAGTCCTGAAGCACTTGGTGGAACTCTATGGGTCTCCTCACTTTATTATCAACCTGTAGCATGGGGAGGGGGGGGGGGGATGAAACTACAACCCCCACAAGACTTACTGTACCAGCAGACCCGAGGCTAAACTACCCTGCAGTTTGAATACTGGCTGCTTGGTTAAGTGCAGAATTACTAGTTTAAAGTAAAATTTAAAGTTCATTTGTTTAGTTTCATGATTTTGTTCTGAAATGTTCTGTGGTTCAGGGTGAGAATAATGTTCTTCATGATGCTATGAGTGTATTTATTGAATCAGTTTGAAGACTAATTGTGTGTTCACGTGCAACGACTTCCTAAACAGCATTGTGCTCACGTGCTGTTTGTGTTGGAAAGTCAAACCAGGAAGACAAACAATGAACGCCCTGAAAAGGATCATGTGGATTTGGCTAACAAGCTAATTCAACACATGTCATTTAAACAAATGATAGCTATTATAGTTAGTCTGTTTACTGACAAAGGTATAATAAAGGTTCATTTGCATTTAAATGTTTTCTTACCACTGACTGACACAAAACTTGATTTTTTCCGCCATGTTGAGAAGGTTAAAGGTCATCATTGAGTTATAACTTGGATAACAAAATGTTCTCAGAGTTTCTGTCTTCATCATCTGACTCTGAATGGCGTTCATGTGAAATGTCCAACTAGGAAGTTTGTTTTTCCGATGTATCTGTTGGCACCAAGGAGCTTCCAGCACGTGAATGCAGGGTGAGTTGACTGGACCTTTAGTCTGAAACTGACTGCAAAAAAAGCGTGGACTTTGGAAAATGCAATGACCTCAAACAAAATAAAATCTTAACAAATGTCTTAATTAAACACATGATTATATATGAATAGAAAGACAGGAAAATTTTAAATCCTCCAGTAGAGCCCCTTTAAGACTTTTCTTACCTTATAGTCTATATTGTCAGATCAGTTTCCTGAAGTTGCCTACACCACCTCTATGTTTTCTTGTTTTCAGTTTTAAAATGAATGTGATATCCTTGTTTGCAATGAAGAATCACAATAGCTTTCCGAGAATAGTCCTAATAATCATAGAATTGTAAGGCTATTATATTACCGGCTGTCTCATCTATCTATCTATCTATCTATCTATCTATCTATCTATCTATCTATCTATCTATCTATCTATCTCATAGTGAAATGCATCCTGCATGCATGACTAGTTGAGTCCTGTGTGAAATCCACTGCTGATCAACATGGACTCTTGGTCTGATAAAAGAGGAGGCCTAGTAGGATTCAGCAGCTAGGAGCAGAAACAAGGTGTGGACTGTAAAATGATGATGGGAACTGTCTGTGGTGCTGAACCTCTGTGTGTGGATGGCGTGTGGTGGGAACTGTCCTTGGTGCTGAAAACACACTTGAAGTCACACTGAAATAAATACTTTTTTTTGCCCCTTTAGCTCATTCCAACAATCATACCATACGCCTATTTGACAATTTCTGCCAAAAAAAAAAGACAAAAAAGTTATTTTCTTGTATTTTTATATCAAAATCTCATTACTTTTACGTCCAGGAAAACGAAAAATCTTTAGTGGTGACTTCATCATGTACCACTTCCAACCAATAAAGCCATCACAGATTTTTTAACTTCCCATCAAATAAAACTGCCTTTCTCTCCCCGTTTGACATTTTTGAATGATCCCTCCCTGCATTATGTCCCGCCCCAACATCCTGTTTTGAAAGGAAATGCATCACATTAAGGAAGCAAGATGCCCTCAAACTGCGGTTTCATTGTGATTTGAAGCTTTGCCTGAGCCGTAGCCAATGCAATGTTTGACCAAAATGCCTCTGTGTGTAGCTTCACTTGACAAAAACCTGACATTTGGTGGAGATTTTTTATCCAAAGTGCCTTACAGAACCATGACTGAATATATTTTTTGACATGGGTGGATGTAAATCTCTAACCAGGAGCTACAGGAACATTGAAAGAAGCGTATAGGTCCTAAAACACACTAAAGCCTTTTCCTTTCTCTTCCAACAGAATCAGAAGTGTAACGTCTTGTCTGGCTGTGTGTCCGTCTGCATTCATCCCAGAGTTTCATGGTGTCATGTTTCCCATATGAGCAGATAGTGGTCATGTTGGATGAAGACTGGATTCTATAAGGTGTGTGTGGGAGTCCATTTTATTAAACCATATCACTATATGAGATTGAGCTCGATGGAGAGTGAAACGACTGATAATAATAATGTGATACTTAATAGCTCTTTAATTCTCTTTCCGCTTACCCCCCCCCCCCTCCACAGGGAGGTCAGAGGTCAGAGGTCACGGTCAGTCCCACAGCCTGTACCTGCAACAACACTATGGTGCGTCCAGATTCCTGCTATCTTCTATAAAGTGCATTATATACTGATTCTGCCCTTTTGTAATGCTGTCTGAATGTTTTTTTAATTAAAATTATGACAACTATATAGTCCGCTTCAATATACCCACAATGCATCGCGAAATGTAGTGAATGGGCTTGCACCCTTGTTCATGAAAAAGTACCACAGTGTATGTTTTTCTTATTTCTCAAAACAAACCATCTTGAAAACATTGGGTTTATACCATAAAGTTTGACCTAGAAACTGGCTTTCTTTGCTTGTTCAATGTTTTCAAATGATTACAATGTGATACTTTATTGATCCCTGTGAGGAAACTCTCTCTTTGCTTCCCCTCCCCCCTCTTTCCCCCCTCCACAGGGAGGTCAAAGGTCATAGTCAGTTACAGAACAGACCAGATAGGGATTCTGTGTTTTGCTCAAGGACACTTCAGCAGGATGTGCAGGATGCTTGCCAGTGGAAAACAAGGTCTATCAGCGTCTCGTTTCATTTGTCTCCAATCAATCAAATCAAGGGTGGCTGGGCAGATTAAACCCCTCTTATCATTCCCCAGCGCCCTTCCTGCTGGGATCGTGACGGTCTGAACCGCAGCGTCCCTGAGCCAAGGTATCACCGCCAGACAGCAGCCGGGATGTACGCGGAAAAATAAATCCATTGTGAAAAGGGAACTTTTTCTTCCCTTTCATAAAAAAAAACAAAAAAAACAAAAAAAAACAAAAAAAAAAAAAACAGCACCGTCCGCCCCCTCATGTACAATGCTGGGAATAGTAACAGCACTGTGAGGCTGAGCTAAATATAGCAGCCAGTGAGTGTTAACATGTCAACTTCAGCAGGAGTGCAGAGAAGCGGCTGCTACACATGTGACCGCTGTGGATGTACACAGTATATCTATATACCATGCCTCCTCTCCGCTGTATATTACATACAGACCGAACCGTGGTTTAAAAAAAAAAAAAAAAAACCCACGCGTTAATTCCCTGTCGCACGACAAAACATATAAATGACTCAAAACATACAGGCATCGATAGGAGGATTTCGCCTTTAAGCTCAGCAGTGATGTAGAGGCAAATACAGTAAAAACTATGAGATAAACAACCATGAAATCAATGAGAATCCATTATAGGCTATTTTCAGAAAAGCATCGATTTATGCGTTTGTTCCCTTAAATGACATCCTCGCACATCTTACATCATATTTACTATAATTTTTTTTTATTTTTATTTTTTTTTAACCTCAAAACGACTTATGTCAGCCTAAAAAATGTGGGTAAAGTCTATTCTGTAAATAAAAAAGGTGGATAAACTGATTTTATATGGGTTTACCCTCCGCTACATCCCTGATCATCAGTAACCCGCACTGCCGATAAAGTGATAAAACCTATAAGATGATATCAGACACATCATCAGCGTTTTCCTAATGAGTATTTATACATGATTTCGCTGATGAAGGACGGGTTGAAATTCAGCTTTTCTGAATCTAAGGGAGGATGGGGGGGAGGAGAAGGAGGGGAGGGGGGGAAGAGGAGGACGAGGGAGGGGGGGGGGTGGGTGTAGTTTATTTTTATCACGGCCGCCTTTCAGAAATAGAAGGCAGGCTAAAAAAAATAGACCTCAAGAGTTCTTCTCAATCGAAGACGCTTGTGCAGCAAACCGTGCATTTATTTGTGATGGAAGGAGACTTTAAGCCCCCCCCCCCCCTCCCCCACTCCCTCCCACCCCCCCTTATGTTACGTAATCTAGCATGTGAATGTCAAGCGATAGAACGAGTCGAGAGAGAGAGGGAGAGAGAGAGAGAGAGAGAGAGGGGAGGGGGGGGTGTTATTTGGTCTATGCATAGAGCTCCCAAAACTCATACCCAGGGAACACTGTGTACTCTGGTGTCCCCAGAGACTTGGCATGTTAGATTACCCCCCCCCCCCCCCCCCCCCCCCCCCCCCCCCCCCCCACAACACACACGCACACACGCACACACGCACGCACGCGCACGCACACTCACTCAAGAGTCGGTGATTCCAACTGTATAGAAAAAAAAACCTCAAAACAAACTAGAAGAACGGTAGCAAAAGAACAGGTGGATTTCCGCTTCCACTCCTCCCATTCATCTCTCCATTCACAGACGCCGGGAGAGGAATTGTGTGAATGAGTGAGTGTAAAGTGTTGAATGAACGGATGAATGAATGCACGAATGAATGAATGAGAAAAAAAAAGAAGAGCGGCGGGCGGCGGCGGCGCGCATTGCTCCTCTCCTCTCAATGGAGTTTTTTTTTTCTTTACAGAGGCAGAGGAGGGATGTACGGCTGCAAGGGCAATAACCAGGCAGAAATGTTTTGGGTGCATCGGGAGCAAACATGGAAGGGGGGGGGGGGGGGGTAGTGCGCGTGCGTGTGTGTACGCGCACAGTGTACATGTGACAAAAGCCGTTCATAAATATTCAGCGGCTCTATTCATGCGGATTCTTCTCTTGAGGTGGTTTATTGTGTGCAGCAGAGCTCCCAACCAACCATGTGATGCTGAAGGATGGTAGTGTTGGGCGTGGGGGGGGGTGGAGGGGGGTAAGGGGGGGGGGGGGGGGTATGTAAGTGGTGGTGGTGTGGAGAGAGAGAGGCTGGGGGGGTTGTGCGTTCTATAAATAGTACTATAGCTCTGCTTCCATTGACATCATTTAGGCAGGAGAGATGGAAAAATAAATAGGGGGAGGGGAGGGGGAGGGAGGACAGGGGCAGGGTTCCTTAATCTGGGCTTGAAATTCAAACAAAACCTGCCCAGCCGTCCCTCCATGCACACTCTGAGCAGAAAGGGTGCCACATAGTGACCGGAGAATGGTTCTCTATGGGCTCCAGAACCCCCTGGAAATCTGTGTAATCTTTTAAGAAGGTTCTCTTTAGCACCAAGCTCAAATGGTTCCACATAGACCCTCTGTGGTGCTGGAAAGATGCATGAAATGATCCAAATCAGCTGTATTAAAGGGACTTTTTAAGCCACACTGGTTTCTTTATTAGACTTTTTTTTATTGTATTTTACTTTAACACATAGGGATTTTCTTTCAGTCATTATGGTTCTAGATATAAGAAGCCACTACCCTGACCAAAGATCCCTTAAATAACCCTGTTTTTTCGGTGTGTACGCTTGCCCTCATCCACCGGGGCCCGATAGTAAACATCAGGCCAAAACACCCACTGTTTCCTAGAAAGACGCAGCCTACGAGTCGGAATGGAAAGCCACGAGGCAGATGGGAGGGGGACATCAAACAAATTAAAAGGACCTGTGTGTATACAACACACACACACACACACACACACACATACACACAGAAGATCCAAGTGGAAAAGACGGGGGCCATCATACAACCCAAGGCAAATGTTTTGGAAGGTATTATTATTGTATTGACACGCTTTAAAAAAAAAAAAAAAAAGCGGTGGGTTGTAGCTGTATAGGCCTTACAAAGGGAGCAATATTTTCATTTCGTTATCGAGACTAACATTTCCGTTCAAACAGGCTGGCTGACTCGTGTGTTTATGTTTTGATGGAGTAGGAGAGGAAGACAGCACACTGTTTTTCCATGGCCGGAGTGTCTTAGTCACATCCAGGATCTCTCTCTCTCTCTCTCTCTCTCTCTCTCCAGCCTTGGCACTGACCCCTGAATGCTGCGTGACTCCCATTGGTGGTGATGACGTCTTCTATGATCCATTTCTCCCCATGTGGCTCCCCTGCCTTGTCCTGCTATCACACATCTCCAAATCCCACAGCCTGGACCTGCTGCAGCAACACGGTTTGTTGTTTGTTGTTTTTCTCAAAATGAAAATCAGTAACACTTAGGGAACACATATTAACTATTAACTATGGGTTTCCCCTCAATACTTTAATAATTTCTCTCAAAAATATGTGATACTAGCACCTTATAACTGAGCAAAGCATACTAAAAGCCCAATTCATATGCAACAACGTCCTTACTGACTGCTATAAGCACTAATTAGGAGGCAATTGAGGGAAAACCCATAGTTTAATTAACAGCTGTCTAACCCTACACTAATAATATGCATGTTAATAAGCAACTTATTAATAGTTAATATGTGTTCCCTAATCTGAAGTGTTTCCAATTTGTTGTTATATCATGAGGTTTGACTTAGAAACCGTGTTTCTTTTCTTGTTCAGTGACTTCTAATGATAATAATGTGATAGTTTATGGATCCCTGTTTGGAAATTCTCTTTTCGTGAGAGGTCAGAGGTCAGATACAAAACAGTGGCCCCTGGAACTGGTAGGGATTCACAGACTTGCTCAAAGGCACTTCGGCAGGACGGATGTTTGCTTGAACCCCGGTCGTGAGGCTGAATGTTGGATTCTTTGACCACCAGGCCAACCTGACAGCCTTCTCTGCGATAACCTGAGCAGGTTAGTAGTTCATTCATCCATTTGCACACACATATAGGCTGAGTATCTTTGTTCTCTGTTGTTGATCACACAGCCGCTTCCTCCTCCCATGCAGCACTAACACTCTTTTTTTAGCGCGTTTGTTGCACAAATCTTGCAACAAAACCTGAAAGGTGTAGTGCTAAATGGGGACGAGACATGAGATGGCGCTTCCTACGACATTTGAAATGTGTTTCTCTCGATTCCAGAGGATGAATCATAAGGCCTAATTCAGTCCTATTGGTGAAGTGTTTTTGCCATAGTCTCTGCTCGCCTCTCTCTCTCTGTCTCTCTCTCTCTCTCTCTCTCTCACACACACACACACACACACACATACACATACACACACATAACATACACACGCAGTCTCACTTTCTTTCTGCAGGCCCAGAAAAACAAATAACAGCTCTGCGACTAAAGTAGGTTGGGGTGGGGGAACTTTTCAAAGGAGCCAGGATAAAAATTCATAAACAGGTGGACAGGTTCCAAATCAACAACCAACATCTGCATGTATGTGTGTGTGTGTGTGTGTGTGTGTGTGTTTGGGAGCCATGCATGCATCGAT
>NC_136000.1:7721353-7786353 GCF_048128805.1 Centroberyx gerrardi
GCGACTTGGCCATGGAGTCCCTCACCGTGCCCGCCTACACACACACACACACACACACACACACACACACAAAACCACAAAAAAACACACACCAACACGTCAGTCTCTGGTCCAATCAAAACCATATGGGTTCCTTAATCTGTAACAGGGGCAGATGCTGTCAAAGCCCACTCTGTGTGCGTGCTATCACTCTCACTTTCTCTCTCTCTTACACACACACACACACACACACACACACACACACAGTCCATTGCATCCCTGAAGTTACACCCCTCCCCTGCTGAACCATATTTATTTCACGGTGGTGGTAATATTGCTGTGGTGGCCCACAAGTGCTGAATGAATATAGGAGAACACTTCATGTGCAATAAGTACGATATTTTCATCCGTCTTGTTTTGATTTCTTGTCCAGATGTTTCCTTGCTGATCTTCTTCAACAGCATGGCATGAAGCCCTTTGGAAAAATTGGGCATTGTGGTATCAACCCCTTAACTAGTAGATGGCACAACAACCTGCCAACATGTCAATTCAAAACACCTGCCAACTGCACGGCAGGAGCTTAGCCCAGTGCAGCACAGGAGAGACACAACATTAATGCTTTCTCTCTCTCTTTTTTGACTCTAAAACTGGATCAGTGTCATCTTAAATGTGTGAGGAGAGGTCTAATGAACTAATGCACAGACACCAGACTCATCCACTGGGACTCTGACTGGGAAAAGCAACTGTTGAGCGGAGATGAGCAGGTCATAAAAACATCAGTGAATGAGTTAGCCAAATTAATGAATAATGTTTTAAACCACGAGTCAAACTCAAAGCCTGTCACTAATTTGGATCCGGCCTGCATGTAAATCTTGGTTTTTAAAGATTTATTTTAGGCATTTTTTATGCTTTATTGACAGAGATAGTGGGAGAGAGAGAGGGGAGGACATGCAGCAAATGACCGCAGGCTGGATTTGAACCCGGGTCGCTGCGGGAAAGACTGAGCCTTATATGGTACGCGCTCTACTTGGTGAGCCACTGGGGCGCCCTGTAAATCTTGGTTTTAATTTAGTTGTGATTAATGAATGGGAAAAGCCAACACTGAACGGGAATTAATCTCATTAGAGGACGATATAATACCTACCTAGTACCACAAATGAGCTAGCATCAGCGCTACCAATTTGCTAACAACCTTGTTACTGTAATTCACAGGTGGTTAAAGTCAGGAAGCTAACACAAGCTAGCATCAGGCTGTATGTAGAAATGGTTAAAGGCTAATAATGACTAACTAATGTCACTTTCTTATTAGAGGGCATTCAGTTCTTGTACAAACACCGACCAAGTGTTAAAGCTAGCAGTCTGCTAGCAGTCTTGCAACTCTAAGTTTCTTTTCTTATGTTTTGTGGTCTTGCTGTGCACAGTATAAATACTTTAGGTGTTTTGAGTCGGGAGCCAGAGCTTTAAGTGCCTCCAGACCCGCAGATCGCTTTTTGGACACCTCATCGATCCATAAAAAACAACACTGCCAAGAGGGGCCTTTATTATGCCTCAACAAGCCAAAGTGAAACTATTCTCTCCCCTTACAGATGATGAAAGGCATGCTAAGCTAACATAAGTGCGCTAAAATGGAGACTTGGACACCAGAGCACATTGCTTGGCAGCTACAAGTGTTATGATTGAACGGGTTGTGAAAGAGGACAACAGAAATCTGCCTGGATCTGTAGACTAGGGTTCCCAAACTCATGCCAAGGACCCTCAAATAGATCATTAGACCACAGAACCACATTTGATAGGATTTTGTCCTATGGAACCCAATCTGAGAAGATCTTTGTAGATTAGATATGATTTAGTAGAGAATTGCATTAACTGATTTTGCTTGGGGAGTGGGCAGTTAAACTTACAATCAAAATAGTAATTCTGATGCAATCTCTAATCTCTGGTGAGTGAAATAAATGCAAAACTACTGTTCCTCATATGCTGGGGACAATAACCTGTGCAACCGCAGACCAGCTCTATTCTGTTGGCATCGGTTTCTCCACTTACATAACAAATACAGCAGATGAGCTAGTTGACAGTAGTGAGAATGACAGGGGCTTCGGTTTATCTGATGTCAAGCTGGTTGTGAGTAAAAGAGTCTGCTGCAGGTTGTAACCTCGGCTCCAAATCACATTACTGTACTGTTTGATCATGTTCCCCCTCTAAATGCCTCCTGCCTCCTCGCCAGGCCGTTACTGTAAATAAAGAAATGTTCTTAATTGGCTCGCCTGGTTAAAGAAAGGTCAAGTAGAACGTATGAATTATACACTGAAAAGACTTAAATAACTTGAATCAGTTATATAACGACAAAGCGAGGCTTTCTGGAACAGTGTGACCCTGATCGACCCCCCGATGTGGGTGTACTTACTAACTTTCTTCAAAACTGCGTCCAGTGAGGCCGCATGGAGCCAACAACTGTGATGAAGCAAAAATGCGAGTTTTAAAAGCCTCCTCTTCCTTCCTGTATTATTGATTGTTTGTGATATTTTTAGCGACCGGGGCCGGCATCGCTCCCGCTCCTAAAGGTTATGTAAGACTGCTATGAATAATTCAACGTTTTAAAAAGGATCACGATTGAAAACGCTTCAGGAGGAACTCGGCGGGATCGGCAGATGCGACTTGAGCATTTGACAAGCTCACTGAGAGCGTATTGTCTCGGCGTTCACAATGTAATTTAATTATTTACCACAATGAAAGTAGTTAGGAGCTACGGGGGAAACGTGGATGGAAACAAATGGGTCGAAACAGGTTTTATGGGAGAGCCACCCAAGAGGCTGACAAAATAATTAGAGGGACTTTATCAGAGAGTTTTGTAAACTGTAACGGCTTTGGTCATTAAAACAGGCCTTAGCTGGTGTTTGTAATTAGAAGTTTCTGCTGTGGGGAAGTTGTTGCTCTCTCTCTCTCTCTCCGTCTCTCTCCCTCTCTCTCTTTTTGTCTCTCTCTCCAGAGAACCACAGGAGGTGTAAAACACTCAGCATGGGCTTACACCGCACGTGGCTCGCTAGCTTCCTCGCTACAGGGCGCAGTGTGTGTGTGTGTGTGTGTGTGTGTGTGCGTGTGTGTGTGTGTGTCCCACCACAATATGCCAATCTGCCTGTATGTTTTTAATTAGAGTTTATGTAGTTGTTGTTTTTGTTCATCAGTGTGCATGTGTGTGTGTGTGCGTTTCTACATCTGTGTGTGACATTATACGAGTCAGGGTGCGTTTGTGATATCTTTACACGTGCAGAGCAGTGGGAGAATACCTCTAAAGCCTCGCTATGTGGCTTCAACCACTTTGAAATTGTTTTTATATGAAGCAGCACCTTTTTACATGAATGCAAAGCAGATGAATGAGTGGCTCTCTGCTCCCGCCGTCCCCTCCCTCCCCTCCCTCCCCTCCCTCCCCTCCCCCCCCTCCCCCCCGTCGCCTCCCCCCTCCCCCCGTCTGACTTCAAACAGGAAGAAGGAACTGGTGGACTCAGATTATCTGCAGCCCCATCAACAAAGTCACAGTCAGCATACCTTATCTTGACACACATAGGCTCATGGGCTCACACGCATGTGCATGCACATACACACACACGCAGACACATACATACATACATGTAGGGCTGGGCAATAATTCATTATTTATCGTGTTTCAATCATATTGTGATTAAATAATGATATGGAGTTATCGTGATATACAGTGCTATCACCTAAATTAATGAGAAAAATAATGCCAAAATGAAATCTGAAACAATGAACATTAATTTGATTATGTAACGTGATTTTGCATATGTTAGCAGATATCATTATATATTGATATTAAAATAATTTCTTAGGATTATTGTGAAATTAGTTGCCCAGCCCCACATGCATGTATACAAGTGCATGCACTTAAACCCTGATTTTTTTCTCACTTAGGTAAGTCTCCAGGCTTCAGTTACAGAAACTGAGACTCTGTCCCGTTCAGGTCGCTGCCTAGATCAACAAACTCTCCACACTCAAATTCAGTGCCAGCCCAACCCAAACCTTTCTCTCTAAACCCAAGCTAAGCCTGAGGGGTATAGCTTTTTGAGCACACGGCCAGCGAAAGGCTGAAATTGCTAATAATTTAATTATTATCGGGGCTTCCTGGTGGCTCAGTGGTCTAAGGTGCGTACCATGCAAACATGACACCCTGGGCTCAAATCTGGCCCAGGACCTTTCTCTCTCTCATAATCTTTCCTGTCTGTCTCTACTTTAAACTGTCAGATAAAGGTGAAAATGCCCCCCCAGCCTAAAAAGAACAATAATAATCAGTGATAAATTGACAGGTGTATTTTTAACAATATCTTTGAACACAGGGTTGTTTACTGGTTAGAGAGAGCGCCCTTCAATCTGACCCGTGTCAAGCCCCTGTGTTGGCAAGCATCAGACCTGCTGAAGTGTCCTTCAGCAAGACTCTGAATCCCTACCAGCTTCAGGGACGCCGCTCTGTAGCTGAGCAAGCAAAAAGAGAAATTCCCTAAAGGTATCAATAAGGTATCACATTGTTATTATTCTGTTTATTAAGCCTGAGGCAAACCCAAGCACTTCTGAGAGATATTCCACCTGACTCACCCCGAGGCCAAATGGTCTGTTAAGGTGCTCTTGGCTTCAGGAATAAATGTCAAACTCTACTCTAACTCTACTCTCCAGCACAGCGGGCCGGGTGCCTCGCTCTCAACCCGGGCCGGACGGGACAGCTGCCTGGGACACTAGCCTTTCTCATCCAAGGAGGAAGGAACCAGCAACAATTGCCAGGTTCTTTTCTCCCCACTTCTGCCTTGTATAAAAACAGGCGTGTTATGGAACATCAGAAAGTCATGGATTCCACAGGCGGCCCTAGCTTGCACCCAAGGGCCCTCGGCCAGACTAAGGCAGGGGCTTCACTGTGGAAGGGGGTGGGCATGGAAGGCGGGGGACCAGAGAGAAGCTGACAGGGACCTGAGAGAGAAGATAGGGGAGAGGCAGCATGTGGTAGCTAATCCTTACCTCCACGCCTGCTAGCTTGCCTTATTGTGGGGACAGATACACAATAATAGGTCATGCATGAGAGTCCGATATGGAGTTCACTCTTTTTCGTCTCTGAGAATACATATCTGGGGATTTCCATACAGCAGATCCCCTCTGCTATTCTCTTCTTTTTCTTTATTTGCCTCTTCTGTCAAAGGGGGACTTTCAGAAACCTGAAGGCCTCTGCCTCTCCCTCCCCCCCTCTCTCCCTCTCTCTCTTTCCCTCCATGTATCTCCATCCGTCTCCCCCTCTCAAGGGTGAGGCTAGCCGGTGAAGGACAGGAGGGAACTTCCATAGCATAACACCAGAAGCCGCAGGACAAGGTTTATCATAGCTGCAGCCCTCGTCCAGGATTAGGTTTCTGATCACATTGTCTGAGCCTCTGTTACACGGCTACTCTCTGGAATATGGGACTGTCGGGGAGTGATGTGTATGTGTGTGTGTGTGTGTGTGTGTGAAGGAGAGAGAGAGAGAGAGAGAGAGAGAGAAAGAGAGACAAACAGACAGACACAGGATCTGGTTTCTGGCCTCTCTACTGTATATTCCAGTGGAGGTTGCACATTCCTGAGATGAGACCACATGACTGGAGGGATGGGGTGGGGGTGGGGGTGGGGGTGGGGGGTGGGACAGGGGGTGCAGCCATTGTTGGGCTAAACTAACGTGCAGATCAGATAGGGGAGGGGGCTGGAGCCAAGCGGAGTCACAGACTATCTATGTGTAGCATTTCCTTCGTGAGACAAAAGGCCCCGCAGCCACCGGCAGAGAGCCGGACCGATTACAATTCTCCATAGAACCATCAAAGGCAGAGGAAACGGGGAGATGAACGGAAAGCCGCTTGAAAGTTAACATTCGCGAGCATGATGATATGCATCGGAGCGCCGTATCTAGGTCAACTGAAGCGTCCCGGAGTGAAACTGGGAGTACGGTACAGGCTGAACGTGTGGCTCTTCTCGGAGCGAGCACGGAGAGGGTTAACTCGCCGCGCTGTCGCTCGTCTTGACAGGAAACGGGAAGTTGCAGAGGAAGAGACCCCCATCAAAAGACCCTCAGAAAGAAGGGGAGTGGGAGGCTGCAGCGCCACAACAAACTCCCCCCCCCCCCCTCCTCCTCCTCCTCCTCCTCCTCCTCCTCCTCCTCCTCCTCCTCCTCCTCCCAAACATATACACACACAAACACAGAATCTCCCCTACTGCTGACGCACTTCACAACAAAACAGTTGGGCTCCGCTTTGCTTTCTTGAGGCCGGACTGGAATGTGCTTAAACCCCGCCCCCCTCCACACCACACCACACAGGCCTCCTGACCACTAGCATGAGAAGAAGAGAAAAAATAGACATGACAAGGAGGTAACCCTGCCTGCTAACAATTTCCTTAAATGTCTGGCGTCTTCTGAGTTCATAAACGTTTGGTGGGAATGAGGTAGGGTCACAGGGGGTGTTAAGGGGAGTCACAGGTCATCGGTTTGAGAAGATGAGGTAGGGTCTGCAGGTTCTGTGAGGTTTGGACTTGGGCGGGTGAGTGTTTCTGGGCGTTGTGGAAACCAAAAGCTCACCTCTGCAAGTTTGTAGGGCACGATCAGCCTCTCGCCGACAGTCACCGTCTTCCTGGTGGTCAGCGCTTCCAGCAGCATCTCCTCTTTCACCTGGGAGGGGGAAAAAAAATAGAAGATCAGGGACAAAGTCGTAGGGGAGGAACACTGCCTCGGCTCACAGGAGGCTGGAGTGTCTCTACAAGTGAAATCTCTGTGGAGGAAGCAAGTGAAAAGAATATTTCCCACTTCAGCGTTCTGTGATAAAAGTGTCACAGAAAAACATTTTGCTGGAAGTGTGCTTTGCATTTTTGTTGCTTTTCTGTACAAGGTCAGACGTTGAACTTTGAACTCCATCACGGTCATGCTAAATACTTTGTCATTTTGATAACGAGAGGCGACATTTGGCCGTGACTGACCCTCCACTCTGCTAAGCCGATGCTCATAATAACCCAGCTGCATTTAACTAGCATAGCTGGCCAAGATTAGCAGCTCTTGGGCCAGAGAGTGCACATAAACGCTGTCCTGCATTCACACACATACACACAATACTATGTGGTATGCACACACACACACACACACACACACACACACACACACTCTAAGCTTGGCCCCAGACAAACCACTGACGACAGGGCCACACTGGGAGAGGCAGATGTCACCGCACACATCTCCTCCATCCACAGGGATCATGGGAGTGGGTTGAACAGCTGCTGCTGAGAGCACGAGTGTGTGTGTGTGTGTATGTGTGTGTGTGTGTGTGTGTGAATGCATGTGCGAGCATGTCTTTGTCTGCGCATATGTGACTGCATGTCTTTATGTGTAAAGGCAAAGGGTGTTGATGTTACAGTTAATACCATTATGGATCTATTTCTGTCAGTTGCCTCCTTTGTAAGGCCTTTGATGTAAACAGAGGAGGGGGATGGGAGGAGGAGTGTTGGGGGGGGGGGGGGCATAATCAGACTTCATTTCACACTGCCTGGTAATCCCTCAAGTGAGAGCAAAGCCTATTCTGCGGCTGGGTGATTGGTCTTTAGCCCGTGCACTGCCATGTGTTTGTCGCCTGGTAACAAGCTTGCTGCTCCGTGTTTTAACAAGGCTGTGATAGCATGGCACACATCAGTGTGTAAGCGCTGGTTTGGGGTCAGTGGTTCTGCTCTTAAACTAACCACTTTTTTCCCTGGACATGATGAGCGTAAGTCTGATTCTAGGTTAGCGAATCTCTAGTCCCGATAGATGCTGTTCTCTCTTTCTTTCTTTGTAGAGAAATAAACAAATTGCATGGCAAAATTAGGCAGTTTAATGTTTTCTTACTGGCAAAGCGCATATCCAAGTGTTGGGGTCCACTTCTCTTTTTGACATTCAATCAACCAAGCAGCAATTATTTCGAGAAAATGTCAAGTTTTAAAACTGGTTTGCCAGTTATTCCTTCATCTTCCCCTACCGAAAGGAATCATGGGAGGCGGTTGTGACCCGTGGAAACCAATTAGGCTGACATTTCAATAAAAATGGTTGCTTGGTGGATTGAATGTATTCCAAAATGAGGAATGGACCCTAACAATTTGGAAAAACCCTCAAGTCATGTTCAATGAAATCAGTGTTTACTGATGAGCAGGAAACCTGACTGGACCTGACTGGAATTTGTGGGCTCCGGCCAGATTGGGATGAATGAACAAATTCCTTCGGTTTGGATTGGCCTTAGGTTCAAATTTTTGTTGAAAGAAAGACGTTTTTAGCCATTTAGAATTTGAATATAATCAACAAACTCAGGCTTTAGTGGGGTTCGGGGTCACAAAAAACTATACCCTCTGGACTGGAATGTTTCAGGTCGGGCCAAGCTCACATTTTCAGGCGCGAGTCTCTCCGTCCCACAGCCCAGAGGATCCAGTCTGTCAGACCCCCATCCTGCCCTACTAGCTGCACTTCCTCTTCCAGTTCCGCCCCCACAGGAAACAGGAAGTCCCGATCAGTCTCGCTCCCATTCATGCATCAATCGACACTCGTGGCAATCGGTTTTCCCTGGGAATTGCCCCACATGACTGTACCACAGCACTAGTGTGAGCGAGAGAGGCGGTTCACATCTCATCCTCTCCAAAACGATGCCCATTGTACATATCAAAGTAAGTCGATTATTTTAGAAACATAATATGTGAAGTACTGTGTGATTTCCAACATCGGCGATTCAGCCATGCATATAAAGTACTTACTCAAAACTACCAGCATCAGCAGTTTGGCTGAACTTTCCCTTCAAGCAGTTCCAACCTTGCGTGACTCATACACGACTGAACCACTGCACTTACAAAACCTCAACAACTTATTTTAGCCATTTAGCAGACGCTCGTGTCCAGACAGGGCCTCGCAATGAGTGGAAGAGTAGAATAATCATGAAATCATGCATCATCAATGTTAGGATCAGAAGGTATGAGTGCCAAAAAACAGTAGAAAAGGTACAAAAAGGACTCGTTTCCCTTAAAAAAAGTCATATACCATCAGTAACAGAGAAGAAAGTTTTACAAGCAAAGAAAGGCGTCACAAAAAGGTACAGTGCAGTCCGTCGGCTCTGTACTCCAACACATTGGATTTTAACTTTAACTTTAGGTTAACGTGCAGACTGTCAGCTTTAATTTGATGGTATTTACATCCGTATCAGGTGAACCGTGTGGGGATTAAAGCCCTTTTTATACATAGTCCGCCCATTTTAGGAGACCGAAAGTAACTGGACGACTGGCTGCTCAGCTGTGTCTTACGGACTGCAGACTGTAAATCACAACAAGCATTTGCTTTGCTGTATTTAGCTCCTTATGTAGTTAAAGTTATTGTTTTGTTTGATTTAACTAAGGTGCATTTTAGTTTTTCCTTGATAGGTGATGCTTGCTTTGTAGGGATGAGACGATACGCTTATCTCACGATACACTGTCAGTGTCTGACTGTGCAGAATTATGTTTATTTCTGAGACACAAATCTTTCCAGCAGTAGCACTGGCTTGCTGGAATATAAACAATAATTTAAAAATGTCATTACAAAGTGCAAATAATATAATTTGGATGGAGAGCTTGTGAAATTGTGATGGTCAAGCCGTCTCATTTGTGATTACTACAGCAGAATAAAAAATGTAGCTAATATTGCGATTCATTTTTCAACCCCATGATACATATTGTCACTTTTGTGTATTGTGATATATTGAATTTCGATATATTGTCCTATCCTTATTGCTTTCCTTATAGTGTATAGATAAAATGTTTTTTATTCAGTATGTGTCCCTTTGTTGTTGTGTTGTCCTTGTTATTTTTATTTCCACTAATTTTTAATGTGTACTTCAGGAAGAGCAGCCATCCCCTCTGCACCAGCTGACAAGAGGTCTAAATAAATTTGAACTTGAAGCACTAACGCAGAGCATGTGGTCAACATGTGGCTCAACTCGCCTCGCCGCCACACCGAGTCACACTGGAGGGAGGAAAAAGACCGCTATTGGTGTTAAAGGGGAACCGTGGCCGGCTCTCCGCAGTCATAACATCCCGGCGGAGCTGCTGACAGGAGTCTCCGGTACACCGGTCACTGCTGTGTCAGTGACTCTACAGGCACGTCCGTAACAGTGACTGGGAAGTGACACCGTCCCTCAGTCCCAGTGAGTGTGTGTGTGTGTGTGTGTGTGTGTGTGTGTATGATTGCAGCGTCCAAACCGGCCTAAGCCTACAGACAAGAATACTTTTTTTTAAATATTTTTGCTTAGATTGTGGTCAGGAAAATATGCATAAATCAAGCCTTTCGAAGACTTGCTTTTCAGTTTAGTTTAGTTTAGTTATTTAGTAGTTTAGTTTATTTGCATAGTGATAAAACAGCAGTGAGGTGATGTTTTTATCACCTCACTGCTAAAATATAATGGTAAAAAAAAAAACAGAAAAAAAGAGGAACAAGTGACTAATTTGCGCAGTTAAGATTAAAAAAACAAACATCTCACCTCAGAACAAAGGAAGGAAAGAAGCAATAAAAAGCTGATGACAAGCGAAGACTGAACTGAACTGGAAAACAGAATCACAACGACAACAAAAAACAACATGGCAGAACCTTGGATCATTGTCTGACTTTTTTTTTTTTATATTCATTTAAATCTCATTTAACCAGGCAGGTGAATTTGGAAACAATTTCAGTGTTTTTTACTGTTGCTGTTTTTCCTGAACGCCCACGCAACGGCACACACAAGCATAACAGGTCTGAAAATAGCCGTTACACAAATAGTACTTTGTGGAAGCGCTGGATGGTTAGACCGCTCTTTGGGACCTGAAGCACCTCTTAACTTCCGCTGTCACCACAAGCTGCTCTTGTGTGGATAAAGCCCTCAGCGGACTAAAAGGCTGCTTTGTAAAAGCCGCACACTGGAGGCAAACTCTCTCTCACAGCGTTTAAAAAAACAACACGGCAGAGGGGAAAAACTGCTATGCTCAAAATGGATTCCCGATTCTTTTCAAAGTTCAATAGGTTCGTTAAGTTTTAAGTATCTTCACTGGGCATGTGATGGAATATCTCTGGGAGGCAAAATGGCAAGGAGGCTGTTTAGGGAGAATAAACTAGCCCTGTGGTAAGATCCTGCTCCGATTCTTCATTTTTATTATCCTTCAAAGTATTTAGAGTATTGCATTTCAGCACAAACTATACGCGAGACAGAAAGATCCTTTGTGATTTTCGTCCAATCCAAATTAAACCGACAGCACCTCAAAATATACGTGCAATAGGATTCAAAACTCCTATTGCACTTTCCTATAAGGTTAATGATTCTGCTGGACTGTCAAAAATCCATCATAAAATCTTACATGAAAAAAGTAAAACAAGACTCGGACTAAGTTGTTGATGCTATTGTTGGATCGCTGAAAACCTTTTTGATTACAGCAGTCACTGACATTGATCACGCTGATTGTGATGCATTGCCTTAACTAAACACTGTAGTGTGCATTTCAATACTGTAGTGTCACCTTTCACTTTTACTACTGTGCTCTTTTGATACCGTTTGTTTACTATAACCTGTTGTGGCTCAGGTTTCCCTGTTGCCACGCCAACGTGTGTTTCTCAATGCAAAGAAATTTTCCCTATGGGGACAATAAAGTCAGTAAAGTAAAGGAAAGTAAGTAGTATTGGATATTGGGCCTAGAACTGGCAAAAATAAGGCATTGGTATCGCAGAATTTCCCCAAAACAAAAGTCCAGTTCCAGGAGCCGTGGAAAACATGTCAGAAATCAAAGCAAAGCAGCTGTGTTTTTCAGTCAAATAAAGATGTTTAATAGATGTTTTTGTCCAAGGACTCCAAGCTAATTCAGCACAGTAAAATGCGTATTTCGTAACTCTGTACTCGAGTAAGCAATGGCCAACACTTGAACTTTAAAACTGTGATTCAGTCTAGGTGAAGAGGCCGTGTCGGTGCGTATCTGACCTCTAGCAGCTCGGAGACGATGGGCAGGACCTCTGGGTTGCAGATGTCGATGGAGTCGTCCCGGTACGTCTTCTTCTTGTAGCGGATGTTCCCCAGGTGCAGGATGGCCGACAGCAGGCAGAAGATCCTGACAAGGAAGAGAGACGCTCTGGTTACCACATTTACATTTTACATTTTAGGTATTCTGCTGACGCTCTCATCCAGCATGACTTACAACAGAAAGTGAACAGGCAGGGAGTTCAGTGTCTTGCTCAGGGAGACTTTAACAGGAAACATTGGCTGCTGCAGGGATCAAACCTGTGACTTTTCTGCTACGGGACAGTCTCGCTAACCCGTAGGCCACCGTGACACTATTCATGTCACCTAATGAAACATCTCCCTTTAAACACTGCTTGCAAGGGAGAGCTAGAGAAGGAGACGACATTTATACTGCTACTATCAGATGAAAACTGTGCATTTCCCAAAAAGTCGACTTTACAAAAGCAGCTTTACTTCCACACTGATGCCTGTTTACTTTTGTAGAATTTACACTGGGATGCAACAGTCCAAGGGTCATGAAATCTACTCAGCACATAAAGGAGGGCAAGTAAATGTTTCCATTCAACCAAGAAAATAAGGAGGTTGGAGTTGGTGAGAAACAAACAAGTTAAGATCAGGATAAAGTCAGATGAAGGAAGAGAGAAAAGACAGATGTTGTGCTGCCTGAATGCTCATAGTGATAGTATGCTGAATGTGTATATAAGATAAGATAAAATTGCACTTTATTGATCCCCTAGGGGAAATTCAGGATATATAGAGTGATCTGTATAATCTACTATCTGTCCCCTTGTACTGAATGTGATCTTTTTGTCTCCGTATGTCTGCCTGAATGTATTTATGTTACTAAATGAGCTGTTGATGTTTCCTCACAACAATGCCATACAGAGAAACCCCTTTACATTCATTGTACTTGGCAAATAAATAACTTCTGATCCTGCTTCTGGTAGAGTTCAAAGACAGTGGGACTGAGCTTGAAAGACAGTTATGATAAAGGCGTAGAGCACACAGCACGTGTTAGAGCTGATATCTCTGTGTAGAAACGTCTTACTGTTTGCGCGTGGTGGGCAGGAAGCCGACCATCTCCATAGCCAGCTGCAGCCGCTCAAAGTCATGTTTCAGGTCCTCTCCTTCCACTGTAAAGCAGTCCTGCTGGTGTAAGATGCACACACACACACACACACACACATGCACAACACACACACACACACACACACACACGCACAACACACACACACGCACAAAGATAGACGGAGTGAGAACAAGGGAGAGGCATCAGCATTAAAAAGTATTCTTCATTTCACACAAAAGCCGTTTGAAAACTACTGAATCCATTTCACTGCTACTGAACTGCTACTAAAGGGATAAAATTGTGCTTTGTGTTCCTAGTGAATATTACGATCGTGTCAGCATCCTGCAAAAGCATGAGTGTGTGTGTGTGTTTGAGAGTGAATGAGTGAGTGTGTGTGTGTGTGATTGAGTGACTGCATGAACGTATACCAGTGAGCGACTTCTGCCATAAGTGAGCGTGTGAATGAATGAATGACCGCTGTAGTAAATGAGATACTGAATGAGTGCTGGGGTGAGTGAACGAGTGAGAGAGTGTGTGTGTGTGTGTGTGTCAGTGTGTGTGTGTGTGTGTGTGTGTGTGTGTGTCTCCCCAGGCCCTCCGGTCGGTCAGCATGTCTCTGCTCCGGCAGCGAGCCTCACTCAAGCTGTAATTAGCACATACCATAGAGAGCGGCCAGCGAGAGGAGACACGGGAACCCATAATCCACACTCTGGATCGGCCTCTTGTACACTTTAACATTCAACACTCTTCTCGTCTCCATTGTTTTCCTTCGGCTTGTAACTTGCCAGGAACTGAAAAGCCAACAATTGGCATATCTCTCCAGTGAGCTTCTCCAATTGCAACAAAGGGGTTTTGAGGCTTCTCCAGCTACGGGTAAGTCCCGGGAAAAGGCAATTTTCAAATTGCCGGGTTTGTTCGACCTCAATGCCAAGCGGCACAATGTGATATGTTCAAGGAAGTTGGGAAAATAAAGAGATCAATGTTGGCCAGTTGCAAGGGAATACTTTGGTCTAAAACCAAACCCTTAACTCTTAGTAAAAAAACAAGGGATTCTTGAGTCCAGTAAAGGGATAATTAAGGAACAATCTGTTCTTTTCACCTATTTTAAACAAAGATTATTTTCTCACTTCAGTATTCATATGCTGTGGTTGTAATTCTAAGCCAGTGGAGAATTTACAACACTTCTGGCGCAGGCGAACGCTAAGTGAAACCAAGTTAGGAGCCCAACTGCACATGGAACTTTATATCAGATCGCTCATGGATCCAATTAAAAGTTATGTGCTGTGCATCGAGTTGAGGCTTCCCTGTTACTTACCATAACTTAATCAAGACTTGAGTGATTTCTGTTGTCAGGCCACGCAGTGATATGAGACAAAGTGCCCGGTGATGTGCCAAAAACAGCATGCCAACCCGTCCCTAGACATTCCACCCAGGCAAAAACCATAGACACCCAAACAGGCACACAATGCAGACCCGCAACCACCATGGCCCAGAACAAAACACCCGACTGCACACATCAAATGCAAACATCAAGACGAAATGTTTGGTCTTTGGGATCTTCTGTTAAACACTAGATTTTTTATTTAAATTTGTTTATTTTCTATTTTCTACACTAGACGTTGCGTCTGGCATCTGTATAAACTCATCACAGTTCAGAGAGCTGGGTGTCTTTATTTACTGCTGCCTGCCCCCTGCCTATTGGCCGCTGCTTTAGGTCAAAGGTTAAATAGGCCCAAGGGGTTGGTCAGATGCTCAGACAGCTGTCAAGGGCTGCTGTGTGTGTGTCTGAGTTTGGGAAGACGGTGACATCATCTCCTTGGACAGTGGGGTCACAGACTGATGAGGTCATCGGCTGACCCCTGGGAGAGACAGCATGTCAACAAACAGCCAGAGGGGACGGACGAGTAAGGAAAGAAATGAGAGAGAGAGAGAGAGAGAGAGAGAGAGAGAGAGAGAGGAGCCGGGGGGAGGAAGGCGGGGGAAATGGGGAAAAGAGGGACAAAGAAGAGAGAGAAGAGGGGGAAGAGAATGAAGGACAGACGAAAGTAAAAGGATTAAATACTCGGAGGACTGGGCAGCTCCCAGGTGTCGGTATGTTAAACTGTAAGAATATGAAGCAGGACGGTGCTGAAAAAGAGCGAGTGTCCTCAGAAAACCTTTCCTGGATGAATAAAGGTTTGAAAAGGGGGAGGTGCAGGGCCAAAGTCAAGAGAGAACTAGAGCAAGACTAATAGACGAGGGCCTTTGCTCCTCATAGTTGTATTTACACTAATTGACTCTCTGTCAAGTGTTTGCTAGCCGGCAAAGTCAAGGTAAGGTAATCTTCCATTAGGAGACATTAAATCCCTTAACCACACACAACAAATCCCACTGACCAAACATTACCCAGTTCAGGTGAAGGCTGGCAAGACAGTGGCAGGCTCAAGACCGGTGAAACAGCAAACACACACGCGCGCACATACATACACACACACACGTACACACACACACACAAAATGGACCACATAAAGGGAAGTTTCAGGACGTGAAGCCTATCCTACTGATCATTCCCGAAGCCATCTCTCAGAACATACATAGGGATTGTATGTCAGTTTCTTTAAAAATCACATATAAGCCCTTTCAAACAGTTCTTATTACTTATTCTTAATATTACTGCAGCTTATGGAAGTAAATGGAATGGCTAGCCTGCGCTTTTGAAATCGCTTCAATCTCCATTGACTTAAATATAATGCTATCGAACTAGGCAATTTCTCTGAAACCACCAGTGTGAAGCCTTTTGTCTCAAGTGCTTTGTAGTATGAAGACTTGTTTATCTACATAAGTCTATACACATGCTTTTTTGTATATATGTAGAGTGACATTTAATCTACTGTCTATTGTATGTCTACAGTATATCATTGTTCCGTTGTGACTCTTGCAGTGTGAGGTTCTGCTATCCGTGTACCATGTGTCGGTATTCATGTCACTATATGAGTTGTCAGGACAAACTCCTGTACATTTATTGGACTACGTAATGAAAGTGACTCTGAAATTGATTCCATCAGCAGGATTGACCTCTGACAATCCTGAACCTTCCCTTTAAAGATGGCGGACTCCAGGTTTGACATCATCACTCATCCCCCAGCACAAAGCACCCAAAACTAAATATTTGTTTGAAGGGATTCCTTTACATTTTAATTTTATTTGGCTAACCAGCTAGCCATGCCACTTGCTTTCACTAAGGAATGAGGATTGAAAGAGATCAATTCCAAAATACTATATATTCCTTTTGGGAAAAAATGATAACCTTAAGTTTATTATTCAATATCTTTGCAATACACAAGATCCTGTCTCTAAGCGTTACCATTTTGACAACAAAAGACTTACACTAAGTTACACTACTATCCTTGAAAAAGCACCATGATTAGCTGTGACTTTTGCTGTCAATCATAAGAGTCAGTGTCACATTTGTCAAATGCTGGATAACAAAACTCTTCAAATATACAAGAATCTCTTGAGTAAAAATAACCAATTACGGTAAAATCCAAGATATTAAAGTATCCCTTTAAACATTTTATTGGGAGTTCAAAAATGTTAAACTCCCTGAGTGGGGAAGAGCAAGTGATGTCAGTCCAGGTCGCTGCCATCTTTATGCATCTGATCCATTTCAGTGACAGAAGGAGCGTGTTGACAGACGACAGAATAACACCATGACTGGCACCCAGCACCAAAAACCCAGAGAATCAAGACACGCCCGTACACCCACACACACACACACACACACACACACACACACACACACACACACACGGGTACACACACGACTTCCCATCCACGCAATACTGACCAGCTCGCTCTCATAGTAATTGTCCCAGGGGAGTTTGTGCGATTTCTTTGTCATCTGGAAGCAAGGCAGAGCGGGTTAAGAAGACGTGGAAATTGACAACACACAACAACACACGCGCTTTTCAAATGACACATGCTGTTAATACATGAGGAAAAGATTACTAATCCTCACACACGTGCACACAAACACACACACACACACATCTCCAGAGTTGTGATAATTGAATCCACTACACCGTGACCTAATCGCAGACGGCGGGTGACACAACTGGTTTGAATTGTGGAGACCAAGAGACAATGCTGTTTGTGAAAACTTTATGTTTATGTTATGTATTCGAGAACTGCAGAGAGACAGACAGACAGACAGACAGACAGGAAAAGTGTCAGACAGACAGACAGACAGACAGACAGACAGAGAGACCAAATCCATCTCAGAGAGGAGAGAGAGCTAAATATGGATAATCGTTTTGCTCCTTTGTGACAGCATGTGTGCTAGGATTTAGATTGTGAGTGTCAATGTGTGTGTGTGTGTGTGTGTGTGTGTGTGTGTGTTGGCCGCATGCCTGCTGTTTGTCAGGGACACACACACATACACACACACGCACGCACACACACGCGACCGCCGGCGCCCTCTGCACGAGAGCGAGTCAGCGCCAGATTAACTCTCGACTCTCAACTGCTGTTGCCATGGAAACAGAGCTGCATAGTAACAGGCAGCGAGGGGTTTTTGTTGTCGTGGGGATTAAGGGAGGAGAAAAAACTGTTACTTTTTTGGGGAAGCCAAAAAGAGATGAACAAAGAGGGTTTTTCTTTTTCTTTTTTCTTTTTTTTTTCGCCTCCCCAGCGTCCTGCGATGGGAAGAGGGAATTTGAATCCACACACATCTGCTGCCAACGCACGCAGATGCACTGAAAAAGATGCACACATATGGGGGTTTTTGGCATGTACACACACACACACACACACACACACACACACACGAGCAGCGCTGCAGTTAACAGATGCAGGGGTGAAATTTTGGGCTGATGCAATCAACACTTTGGAGTGTTGAGGGGTGCTCCAGTTATGAAAAATGAGCAAATAAGAGCCAAAGGAGAGAGAGAAAGGAGGGAAGGAAGACAGAGAAATTGTCTCTCATCATCTTCGGTGTCTCCATCAATCTCCCTACACAGGGCCTCGGCTTTTTTTAGATAAATAATAACTCATCCTTGCCTGCATTTGGGACAGAAGTTCACCATTTCCAACAGAGAAAAAGAGTTATTCCCACTTCTAATCCATGTATCTGCTCTCGATTCTTTTCAGCACGATAAACTTTAAACCTCACGCTGCCTGCTTTGCATTATACATGAGATCTCTGATGTCCTCGTGTCGCTGGGTCAGTTACTGCTGTGTCTCCTCGTTACCCGTTGTCCTGTCACAGCACCATGTTACCAACACTACTGCCTGGTGTGTGTTATGTGCCTGGCAGTAAACAACTTCTGATTTGCTGTTTTTGGTAAGTGGTTATGAAGGAGAAGCCACCATGCTGGACAAGTAACGTCAAAAAGAGAAATTCTAATGTCCTCCCTGATCTTTCTATCCCTTCTATTGTTTCTATCCTATAGTATAACGTGAACACAGTATGACTCCAGAAAAATGTGGCAATTTCTTCGGTTTGTTAGGGAGGTAGAGGCGATATCGTCACAGTCCCTCCTGTATTGTGCCTCCTCCAACATGGTGGCATGTCCCTCATAAGCAGCGGTAAGCACTATCCAAACACTGTGTGACAGGTCTATATTCTGACCTATATGAGTAAACACAGCAGCAATGATTTAATGAAGAACTCAGTCTCAGTGACTGCACAGGAAGATATGTAAAACACAACGAAATAACCTGCGTCAATTTGCAAAATGAAAACCGAAGACAATTAGAGTTGAGACGTTTAAGAGTCTATAAGCAAGTTTGTAGCGTTCAACTGTAAAAACTTAATCTGTTTGGTTAGCTCCCAAATGCGATCACAACAACATAAATTCTGTTTTCTTTGTTCCCTCTGTCCTTCACGTACACAGAAATGTGATTTTAATGATTTTCCGGATAACACAATAAAACGGCATACATATCCTGGGTGATGACATATGGAATCTGTTTAGAAATATGTGCATTTATTTTGCTGTTTATACGCATTAAAGACACTTGTGCTGTATAACACAGACGCTGTGTGTGTGTGTGTATGCGTGTGTGTGTGTGTGTGTGTGTGTGTGTGTGTGTGTGTATGAGTGTGTGTGTGTGTGTGTGTACCTGGTTGAGGTAGTGGTACTCCTCAGGTTTGAGCAGGTGGAAGGCCTTCCTCTCCTCTTCGCTGGCTCCTGCCAACAGGTAGTAGAATACATGGTAGTTCCTAGACACACACACACACACACACACACACACACACACACACACACACACACACACACAAGTTAGAAGGTATGATTCTACGACAGAAAGACGGCAGAAGACTTGCTGTATTGATTTCTTCAATGTAACACTGTGAATCATTTTAAATTGTCTCAGAGGACAAGCGGGGACAGCGGCTTTCAAATCTGGTCGCTCCGCTGAAACGACGCCTCAGGAGGACGGCGAGACGCCATTCAAGGCTTTGGCACACGGTGAAAAACCCTCTATCTGCAGCCCGTTTCACAACCCAAACCTGCGATACGTAACAAATATGTCACACCTTCGACCCGGCGGGCTCGTGTTTCAAGTCAAACAAAGGAGCAGTGTGCAGCGCGGGCTGGAGGTAAGGAGCTGTGATTAGCCGTGACAAAGGCTGGGGCTCCGGCCAGCGCTGAGATGTAATTCTATTACCGCTGGAAACGAGCTCGCTCTCCACAGAGAGACGCTCGGCGCTCGGCGGAGTGGACGCCGCGGTGGAAACGTTAGAACGCCCGGGGAGGATATTACAATGTCCTCATCTGTAATTGGTGGCAGAAGCAAGGATGGGTGTTTTTGTGAAGTTTTTCACTCTTTTTAGAAACTTATGTGCAATAAAGGAGTCGATATTTGAATCCAGAAGTGAGCAATTCAACACATGAAATGAACAAAAAAAAGGAAGATACGCCTATTACTACTGCTACTATTAATACTAATAATAATAATACTGATAATACAGTTCCTACTACTACCACTGCTACTATTTTTACTACTGTCACTGCTACTGCTGCTAATACTACTACTAATAGTTAAAATAATAACAATAATGAACCATGGTTATTGATTAAGCAACTGATAATATGACTGTCACTGCTACTGCTGCTACTGCTACTACTAATAAAAACAATAATGAACTGTGGTTGTTTATAAAGCTACAGTTCATACAGTCCCCGCTGCTGCTGCTACTACTTTAATAATACTAATAATGAGAATAATAATGATGAAACATGGTAGTGTATTTAGCTACGGATGATACAGTCCCTACTACTACTACTACTACTACTACTACTACTACTACTACTAATAATAATGAATCATGGTTAATAAGCTTTGGATAACACAGTCTCTGCTACACCTCAATACTAAAAGAATGAACCATGGTTGAGTAAGAACCCCTCGTGCACTCCGGTCATGTTCTGACCCTCGCAGCTCGACAGCGTCCCTGGAAAGCTTAGCTTGTTCCCTCCTTGTGTTTTCTGCGCCCCCCGGGGTCGTACAGAGGCAACCCGTCGTGGAACATGCCGTTAAGATTTAAGATAGTATGCAGTTTATCACCAACCCCCCCCCCCCCCCCCCCCCACTCCCCCCTCTCCCCTGGTCTGAGCCGTCTGGGAGGTCCGTACCCCGGCCTGTCTTTAGTTTCCACCCTATCAATATGGCCGCCAGGGCCTGTCATCAGGATGAAATAGAAACCTCGGGCCAATCAGGGTTAGGAGGATTAGGTGACCAGTAGAGGGTTTTAGTTTTTTTTTTTTTTTTTCCTCCCCTCACAAAGCTATTATGCTGTTGGGATCGGCTGACTTTTTTACTGTCGCCTGGGAGAGATGAGTGATATGGGGACAGGGGTGCGGGTGGAGATGAGAGTGTGTGTGTGTGTGTGTGTGTGTGTGTGTGTATTGCCTGGGAGATGAGTGATTTCTGTGTGTGTGTGTGTATGTATGTGTGTGCACTGTCTGAGAGATTAATGATTTGGGGATGTGGGTAGGTGCAGGTGGAGGTGTATGCATGTATGTGTGTGTGTGTGTGTGTGTGTGTGTGTGTGCGTGCACGCTGCCTGGGAGATGAGTGATTTGGGATTGTGGTTGGGCCTGGCAGTGGAGGCGTGTGTGTGTGTGTGTGTGTGTGTGTGTGTACAAGAAGTAACAGTGAGGATAGATAGGGTTTTTATTACACCGGTAACAAAACCAATCTCCATGAAATAGAAATCTGTATATAATATTTACTCATTGTTCATTACACACTATGCAAATCATTAATAGACAATCCTGCCCTGTGTGCATTTTGACCAAACTGTGAGGGAAACCGGAGAGTTGGTGCTGTCAACCGAGCGAGGAGCGGAGGCCGGTTAATGTGGCCTATTCCAGACGGACACCTGATATCTCCTCAGTTCACAGAGGAAATGAAGGCTGTCCAGGTGTCGGGTTTCTCACACAAAGAAGATGCGAGTGCAGCGATATGGATTTGACATCTTAGCTCTTAGAAGAGAGGGAATACGGTTCTTAGATGGTTGATGGCTAAACCACACCGTCCTGGTATACTGTGGGTTAGGGCAGCGAGCTTGTGATTACAGCAGTGATTCCCAAACTGGGGTTCAGGGACCACCGGGGGTCCACGACAGGGTCCCGGGGGGTCCACAGCAAAATGAAGAATAATTTGATGTCACCGTTATTTAATTACCTTGAAGTTAGCCGAATAAAAGACTATACTAAAATACTATATTATACCAACATACTATACCAGCATAACAATAACTATTTTCACCATCTCCACTGTTAATCTCCCAACATACAGTAGAGACAGTTTTGTCAAAGATCTCCCCAGATTCAGGGTTCCTGGGACAAAATCTTATCGGGGGGGGGGTCCATAGTCTAATCTGGGTCTATTTGTGGGTTCCTTGGTATGAAAAACTTTGGAAACCTCTGGGTTAGACACCACTTCTTCAGCAGACTGATGTATCACAACGTGTCCGAGTATCATCCAATTATCGCCCAGTATCGGCCCAATATCCGACACTGGTATCAGTATGTGTGGTGTCCTGACTCACCTCTCATTGTGCTCCTGGTAGACCAGACGTGACTTCTCTAGGAGGTACTTTTCCACGTACGCTCTGAAAACACCACACACACACACACACACACACACACACACACACACACACACACACACACACACACACACACAGAGAGTTCAATGGGAAGTTGACAAAGAACTTCCTCTTGTACAGCTCCTCTAATTAGAAGAAGCAAAGACTCCAGATATTAAAGTAACGCTACAACAGGGAAGTAGGTAAAAGAGTAAATGGTTGTGTGTGTGTCTGTGTGTGTGTGTGTGTGTGTGTGTGTGTGTGTGTGTGTGTGTGTGTGTCTCACCCCCGGACGGTGCCACTCTCCTGGTAGTTGACCTGGATGAACTTGCCGAAGCGGCTGGAGTTGTTGTTGTGGGCCGTCTTGGCGTTCCCGAAGGCCTGAGGGGAAAATGGAAATAAAACATTACGATTCACCTCCAGGTCAACATCTCAGTACCGACAGGCTGTGATTGGCAGGTACAGAAGTTAGAAGTTAGATAACATTCAAGAGGAAAATGTCTGCAGAACAAATGCATGAAAGGAGACTTCTATAATGGCAATAACGTATATGCTGTTCCCTCTTCTTCTTTCTCTCGCTCTCTTAGTATCCAATAGGACAGAAAAAGCCATAAAAACGCTAAAATACATTTCAACAGAGACAGCAAACGACAAAAGAAGCTTTACAGGTTTACATCAAAATCTACTGGGTCTTAAATTCGCACATGTATGCGTAAACATGTGAACGAAACTTTACGACGGGAACTGAACTCTGAACCGAACTGAAAAAAGTGTTAGGTGCAGAGGGAACGGCTACCAATCACAGCACTGTAGCAGAGGTCATGGGGCTTGGAGAGGGGCCCCCAAGAGAGACACACACACACACACACACACACACACACACACACACACACAGACATGCCGACCACGCACTAAACTGCCACATTCTTATGTGCGCAAATACGCTTGGGAGATGAAAACAGGCACACACACTAACTGTGGGAGTCTGAGTGTGTCTGTGCTACACACACACACACACACACACACACACACACACACACATAAGACAAATATGCTTGGGAACTGAAAACAGGTGAATATGTGCACACACACACTTTCACCGTACACTCAACTACTTAAACTAAATATTCTTGCACATACAAATATTCATCTGGACTGAAAACACACACATAGGTACTAATGCACACACACACACACACACACACAGGGGCCCATCATTAGAGGCCCCTGGAGGAACCATTAAGACTCTCATTAGGAGTCTGATGGGCCCCAGTGGGGCTGGTTAGCTAGACCAGTATGAGCCTGCTGGTGAACTGGAACTGAGAGGAAGAGAGGAGAGGAGAGGAGAGGGAAGGAGAGGAGAAGAGAGGAGAGGAGAGGGAAGGAGAGGAGAAGAGAGGAGAGGAGAGGAGAGGAGAGGAGGGAAGGAGAGGAGAGGAGAGGAGAAAGAAGAGAGGAGAGGAGAGGAAAGGAGAGGAGAGGAGAGGGAAGGAGAGGAGAGGAGAGGAGGGAAGGAGAGGAGAGGAGAAGAGAGGAGAGGGGAAAGGAGGAGGGGAGAGGAGAGGAGAGGAGAGGAGAAGAGAGGAGAGGAGAGGGGAAAGGAGGAGGGGAGAGGAGAGGAGAGGAGAGGAGAGGGAAGGAGAGGAGAGGGAAGGGAAGGAGAGGAAAGAAGAGGGGAGTTGAAGAGGAAATAAAGAAGAGGGGGGAGAGGACGTGAAGGTATGATAGAGGAGAGGAAGATATAAGGGACGAAGAAGAGGAAAGACAAAAGAAAGAAGGGAGAGGAGAGAAGGTGAGAGGAATAAAGATGAAGAAAAGAGAGAAAGGAAAGAAGAGGAGAGGAGGAGAGGAAATAAGTTATAAAGAAGAAACAAAGAAGAGGGAGGAGAGGACATGAAGGAAGGTTAGAGAAGAGGAGAAGAGAAGGAAGAGGAGACGAAGAGAGGAAAGAAGAGAAAGAAGAAAAGAAAAATGAAAGGAGAGAAGAGGAGAGGAGACAGGAAAAGAACTAGGGAAATGAGGAAAGAAGAGAAAGGGAAAAAGAGGAGACGAGGCAAGACGAGAAGAGAGAAGAAAGAGGAGATGAGAGGACGAGAGAGGAAAGAAGTTAAAGAAGAAAGAAAGAAGAGGGAGGAGAGGACATGAACGTAGGATAGAGCAGAGAGAGAGAGAAAGAGAGAGAGAGCGACGCAACATATTTTCATATTTCAGCAGTACAGTTGACAGATGCAGGGGTGAAACTTTGGGCTGATGCAATCGGTATTTTGGAGCGCTGAGATGAGCTGCAGTCGTGATAAATGAGTAAATATGAACCAGCAGGGATGGAGGGAGGCGGGTGGTGTGTGTGTGTGTGTGTGTGTGTGTGTGTGGGGAAGGGGAGGGTGGAGGAGGAAGAGACAGAAAGGAAGACATGGAGACAGAAACAGAGAGAAAGAGAGACAAAGAGAGAGAGAGAGAAGTGGGCGTCGGATAATTGAACTTGACTGAATATAACACGCTTAATAAGAACTAAAATCCCGCTCCTGAGTCGGGCTTTGATCACCCAGATGACACCCATTCAGAAGCACACCCACCCACCCACCCACCCACCCTCCGCCCGCCTGACACACACTTAGCAGCCCAATCAGGAAAGAACAGTAGAACCAAAATGAAAAAAAAGCAACAAATACGCGGGGTAATCTCCACATTAGAGCTTGATCTCTCTCTCTATCTGTCTTTCTGTCTGTCTCGCCTCCTCCCTCTCTCTCTCTCACTGTTCCTATCTCTCTCTCTCTCTCTCTCTCTCCAACTATTCGTTTCTCTCCACCTCCCTCTCATTCTCATTTCCCCCTATCCATCCCTTCGTTCCCCGTCCATCTTTCCTTTCTCTCCAACAGATTTCTATTAGGTCTTCTTTATGAAATGTAGGGTAACTACTGCATGGGTCGAGTCACACTGCCAACCACAGAGAGAGAGAGAGAGAGAGAGAGAGAGAGAGAGAGAGAGAGAGAGAGAGACAGAGAGAGAGAGAGAGAGCGAGAGAGAGAGAGACAGAGACAGAGAGAGAGAGAGAGAGAGAGAGAGAGAGAGAGAGAGAGATCTACTGCTATGGAAACCAGGATTGGCAGCAGTTCACTTTCAATTCACTCAATCCAAAATGTAAATTGAAACTGCAATTCACATGATAATGACAGAGCTTTCATTCTCAATAATTTTTGGATATGAGAGCCGTTCTGTGGCAAAATATTTCCAGTTTTCGAGTTTTGGAGGAAAATGCACTTCCTGAATTGATAGAATTGAAAGTGAAATGAGCCCAAGTCTGGTAGGAAACTGTCAACAACAATCAAACCGACACCGGCAGAAAACAGACTGAGGGAGAGAGAGAGAGAGAGAGAGAGAGACAGACAGATAGAAAGACAGGCACGACTGTATCTGTGTGTGTGTGTGTGTGTGTGAGAAGATGTATGTACTGGTGTCTTTGTATGTGTGCAAGTTCACCTTAAGTGCAGCTCTTTGCATGATGCATGTGTTTTGAGCGTGGATGCAAGGCCTGCCGTGTGTGTGTGTGTGCGTGTGCGTGTGCGTGTGCATGTGCGTGTGTATGGGCATGTGTGTGAGATTAATGAGTGGGGCGGCAGTGTCTGGGTGATTTAGTGGTGAACTCTGCTTCATGGTCAACACCCCCAAACCCCCAACCCCCACTTGGGAGCTGGGACCGCAGCACAGGAAAACACACACTGTGGATCGGAGATTACTATGTGCGTGTGTGTGCGTGTGTGTGTGTGTGTGTGTGTGCGCGCTATGTGTATGTGTGTATGGACAGTGCATGTGTTTCCAGTGGTGGAGTATTTCTGGCTGCCTTAGCCCACCACTGCTGAGTGAATACAGAGACACACTGATACCAGGGTTGGGGTTCAATTCACTTTCAATTCAGTCAATTCAGGAGGTGGATTCTCTTCAAAGTTTTCTTCTCCTAAAATGTATTTCTTTTACAAATGTAAAAAGCCTTGGACTCGTTTCCATCGTGGTCCTTGATGTTCTTGCAGCCAAGCAAAGTGATGACAGGCAACAGAACATACAAGTCAAACTGTGATTTAAAGTATGTTCTTCCTAAAAGCATTACAGAAGCACACGAGAGAAACGGACAGACAGGATACATGAGCCAGTCCCTCACAAGGCTATCATTATGATGTGAGCTGTCGCGTCAATTTCCAATTTGAATTGAGTCAATAAAAAACTGAATTAACCCCAAACCTGACTGCATACCCTGAAGTGCCATACAGAGGCCAGAAATAGCAAACTTAAGCATGTTGAAAAAAAAATCAGAGCTGCATCCATTTGCACAAATCAAAGCTGCAGCGCTTAGCCTGCCATATGTTAGACTTTATGTTGAAGCCGATGTATTGACCCTAAGGCCTAATCCTGCTGTGTGTGTGTGTGTGTGTGTGTATGTGTGTGTGCATGTATGAGTCCAAATGGCAACACTGGCTCTGCATTAGCAGTATGCTAATGTCTGCTTGGGCGCTATGTTAGCCCCTGTGGGCTTTTCCACGCTGTCACATTACGTTAGCCAGTTATGTCGTACGCTGCAGCAGAAAAGCCCGATTCTTCAGCCTCAAAGGCAGCAAGCTGCGGCACTGCTGTTTAAAAAAGGGATTTAGCGAGTTAAGCGTTGAGGGGAGGGGGACAAGTCGGGCGCTAGTCTGTTAATTAGCATGTCAAGACCTTCCTCAACGCGGGGGCTAAAACGGGCTCATATATTAACGCTAACAACCTGGTGCTCTCTTCTCCATCTCTTTTTTCCTCTTCAATTACAGCTGCAGTGTTTTTGCCCACTCTTTCACAAAAACCGACAGGTGACCTAGATTTGTGAAAAATAACTGGAAACGTGCCAAAACCGCTGCCGGTGTGTAGCCTGCATTAGCTAGCCTGCTGTGTACCACGGAGGGCTGAGTGGCTAAAATTATTGATGCTGGCTGCAGCCTGCTGATGTCCAGGTGAGGACCGCTGCTGCTGCTGCTGCTGCTGCTGCTCTGCTGCTGCTGCTGCTGGATCTGATTTTTTGCCTGCGTGGATATCCAGGTCAGAGGGGGCTGACATTATGTGGGGGGACTGGGTGTGACTCACAGCCCAAAACACACCACTTGAGAAATAAAGAAATACACAAAGATTTTTGGAAGATTGGCCCATTGGTCAACATTTACCTGTGATGTGATGAGACACCATAGACACCAAAAGTAAAAACATTAAACGTTATTAACTCAATATAGCTGATGTAGCTGTAGCTGATGTAGATTAATTTTTGGAACTATTTCAGGTGCACAACCACGTATTTATCCACTGTGCAGTGATTTGTAGCTGTGCACAGTCTCCCATCACTCACCACGTTCACTTGCTATGTAAACAGAGAAAGTAGTCCCGGGTAGCTCAAAACAATTTGTTATTTTTGTATTATATTTCATGTAAATTTGACCAATCTGATCTCAGTTTGACCATTGCGCTGCAATGTTTCTCACTTACAATTTTCTTCTTGAGATGATGCTAGTTGCCTCCTATCACTCAACACAGTGTATGCTAAAGAGTTAGCATGGAGCACCGGTGCATACTGGGGACACACGGATGATTTTGGCGTCTCTGTTCTCATCACTTAACATGTGAGTCGACCAAGGGGGCGATCTCCCAAAAACTTCATGTATTCTTTAAGACAGTGGTTTTCAATCCCATTCTAGCCATCTAATCAGAGAATATTTTACACCTGGGATGCAAGGGGAATGCAATTGACTGCAATTAAACTACCTGGTAGGATAGAAACCCAGCAGTGCTCTGGGTCCACAGCTTTAAGACCAGCAGGTAGGCAGCGGATGCTCAACCTCCTGCTGCCAAATTCACCCTGAAATAACCCAAACAGAAGCCGCTGCTCTGCATTCAGCTCAGGGGGAGTCTGAGCGCTTGGGGGTTGGGAGGGGAGAAATGGAAGAACAGTGTGTGTCATTCTCTCTGGTTTGCATCACCTTGGGGCTCGCCCAAAGCAGCAATGAAATTACACTGTATGCAATATGTCAGTCAAGCTCACACACACACAGGAACACAGACACACACATTTGCTATGAAAAGACACTGCAATATCTTGGTGGCAGATAGAGTACATGCCATCACTTCCACACACACACACACACACACACACACTAACTCCAGGTCACAGGCGTGGTGGGAGACACTAACCACATTTGCTGCTTCATTAAACAACTATAACATGTCAGGAGCAGCCTGCCAAGACAGATACATACACACACACACACACACACACACACACACACACACACACTGAACTGCCCTTTTGACAGTCATCACTGGTAAAATAGCAGGATGGGAGCTACTGAATCTCCCCCCGTAGAAATCTCCTCCCTAACACACACACACACACATACACACACACACACACACTTCTCTGCATAATAAGAAGAGAGATCATCTAGTGTATCAGACAAACACACAGTCCTCTTGGATCATTGCTACTAGTGACATATAATTAGGACTTAGTACAAAAACAGTAAAAGCCATTTCATTACAGCAAATGAGAATGAGAGAGAGAGAGAGAGAGAGAGAGAGAGAGAGAGAGAGAGAGAGAGAGACTAGGATACATTTCTCCCTTCTCAAATTAAGGAAAAAAATTATTCATGATGTAAAAAAAAAAAAAACGTTCAAGGGATTTAAGCGTGTTTCTGCGAGCCATGTCCTCTAATCAAAGGCTTCCTCTTTCAAAGAGCGGCTCAGTCGTCGGACTGCTTAGTCGCAGTTTACACCAGAGCGGCTAATTTCAGCCCACCGGGCCGTTATTAAAGCAGACGTCCGGTCTTTAGTCTTCCGCTGCCCTACAAGCATATTCCTGTCTGAAGAAACTACAGAGAGAGACAGCCGCAGAGGAAGGACAGGGAGAGATAGATGAAGAGACAGATGGAGAAAAACAGATCTATGAAGCGATGAACCTAATCTCAGTTTGCTGTCCTTTTAAACCTAAAATAAATGTAAGATTAAGATTAAACTTTATTGTGCATTTTCATGGAAATTTGTTTTGTGAACAGCGCCAGAACAACATACATCAAACGGATAAGATCGCAAGACAACAAGAAAAAAACACAACATCCAAAAACAATATTGCACTATTTTAAGCTGACATTAAAATTTTTACATAAATTTATAGTACACATCATAGTAAGTAGTCAGACTAGGGGAACAAAGTATAAATGAATGCTTTTCTGAAAATATAACTGATTTTTGTTTAGATTTGTGGATCTTTGCCTTATAATGATCACTGACTGGATGTCGTAGTCTACCCACCTTTTCATTTATCACTAAATCAGTGACTAAAAGCAACACTGGTGACTGAAGAATGACATCATACAGTCATTATAAATACCTAATGCATTCTGCTTTGGTTTTTTGAATGTCTGAACAAACTGAATTTAAGCAAATTGAATTTAAAGCCTGAGAAAGAGAGAAAGCGACGGGGGGAGACAGATGTCACCTCCACTCGTGCGATCAGAACATTGTAAGTTCAGGTCCATCTCATGACTTGTTTGTCCATCCCCCTCTCTCTCTCTCTCTCTCTCTCTCTCTCTCTCTCATCTCTCTCTCTCTCTCTCCTCTCTCTCTCTCTTCTCTCTCTCTCTCTCTCTCTCTCTCTCTCTCTCTCTTCTCTCTCTCTCTCTCTCTCTCCTCTCTCTCTCTCTCTCTCTCTCTCTCTCTCTCTCTCTCTCTCTCTCTCTCTCCCGCCCACCTTCCCCACCTCCCTTTGTTGCACAGCATCTAGCGCAGCAAGAAAAAAAGCCTTCAAAAGCAATCTTTTCAAAATGATTTCATGCTGTTCGGATTTCCCCCAGAGGGCTGGCTGTGCCGCGTCTCGGTCTGTTTTTAGAGCCAGAGGGTTTTTTTTTTTTTAGGCTTTACACTACTTCCACATTCGCCGAAGCACTTGGAGCTCGTAGGAAGATGACATCACATCGCATTCCTCTGCTAGCAGGTGCAGCCTTGCTCCACGCAGCAGGCTGGGACAACAGAGTGTGTGTGAATGTGTGTGTGTGTGTGTGTGTGTGTGTGTGGTGTGGTTCAGCTCCCATGCCAGCTCTTCCTGTCGGTGTGCGGTAAAGCCTGAACACACACACACACACACACACACACACACACACATGCACGCAAATACTCATGCACACACACACACACACACACACACATGCAGAAGAGCAGGTGCCTCTAAAGAGTTCTGCCCTTTAGCGGCAAACTGTAACATTCATAAGAGGTGATGAATGACTGTGTGTGTGTGTGTGTGTGTGTTTAACTCAGGTGCACTGCCTCTATAATTTGTTTAGGCTCAAGGGCCTGTTCAACGCTGAGTTCGTAAACTACTATCACGTTTGTTACTATCTCATTAACTGGACTAACCAGTGTTTCTCATGAGGTGGGAGGCTGACTAATAACTGAAAGGCAGCTAGTTTGATCCCTTATAACAGCAGCAGGAGGAGGGAGGAAGGTGGTACTGTGCCTTTATCACAAAATGCCCTTCAGCAAGGCACTAAAGCATGTGTATATCTATGTAAAAACCAATTACCAAACCAATTACCTTGAATAAAACTGTCTAAAAAAACATTAAGCCTATGTGAACAAAGCTGATACATCAGATGAAGCAGATATTCCTCTCTCTTTTTGACTCGTTTTTAACCTTTTCTCTTCGTCTATTTTTCTCTCACTCCCTCATCTGTGCTCCCTCTCTTTCTCTCTCTCTCCTAGTATCTCTCTCTCTCTCGCTCTAAATCCCTTTGCTTTGTCTGTTCTTTTCTCTCCTCCCTCTCTTCCTCTCTCTCTCAGTCTGTCTCCCTCCCTTTGACAACAACAGCGCTGGTATTTCTTACTGAGGAAACCACTTCAAAAGGCCCGGGATGAGCCAGCGCTCCCCCTTTCTAGGAAAAAAGGAGGGAAGGGAGGGAGAGGAAGAGAGGCAGTGACGGAGGAGGAGGAGGAGGAGGAGGAGTGCAGTTACATAATCATGGCAGGTCACACTGAAGGGCCGCCTCATGAGAGCAAGCTTGTGTGGAATAGGTGAGTTAGGTTGGTGTTTCTTAAGGCAGGCACACAGGAAAAACACACAAAATATCAGAAATCTTCAACTATTGTCTGATTTCTCTTTTCCAAATGCAACATCAAAACACACACACACACTCAGAAGAAGACACCGTTTCCTGATGCAATTATAACCCACTCTCATAGTCAGCTGCTATTCAAAGCTTATACTGCCCCACACACACACACACACACACGTCAATCATCGACACAATCTCAAAAAAGCAATGACAACCCTGGCCTTGTCAGGAAGCCTCACTGCTATCCACCCATCTAACCCATCTATGAGTCACACACACACACACACACACACACACACACACACACACACACACACACACACCCCACGTATGGCCATCATGTACGTCCCTACTATTTCCTGTTTAAATGTTAACTAATCATCCACCTCATTCACTGTCTGAACATTCAGTACAATCATCACAACATTGCCACAAAGCATTTCCAATTGTCTCCCAGCTTGTTTACTTGCTAGATTTGGTTTGACCAGGCATGTTTAGCTGCCTTTTTTAACTTGTAAAAAAAGGTTTAGCCACATTATAAGCCAGTATGAAGCCTTTCTCAATGCTAAACTCAAGGGTAAAAGAACCAGCGACCCATTTTTCCCCATTGCAGTTAGATTGCTTCATTTGCACATTAAATGATGTACAAGAAATTCATATTTTCCACTTATGAGTTATTATTTATTGCACTGTATTGAACTTTTGACTCGCTGCCTCTTATCTGTAAGGTATATGTTGTAGGTATTGGTCATGAGTGTTTATTGTGTTTTATCATGTATTTTTACTGTGTTTTTCCATTGTAAGCCCTGTCTGCACACCAAATGTCTCTTACGGGACAATTAAGTTTGAAGAGAATTGAATTAAGATGTTAATGCAGAGTTTATCGTATCGTAAGCAGAATCATGTCAGTTACATCATTGGATTTATCAACTGGCCAACTCGCTCTGGTTTCAGCTTCCTTAAGAACCGGCCTCATCGTGGCTCTCCCATGTGGGTTTAGTTAGAGGCTAATGGTGCTCTGCTATTAGGTCACACTCTGCAGCGGAGGCCCGTTTCATGTGGTGAATGCTAGCGGTTAGCGTCGTAGCCTAACGACTGGGGCTCCACGTGAAAAAAAAAAAAGGGGGGCTATAAAGTTAAACCTTTGCTCGATGACTATCATCCAGTTGAATAAATGCCCAGTATTTATTGCTGAATTTGACCACAAAAAGGTTTAAGACCAGGCAATGAGAAGATATTGGCCTGTGGATTCACAAAAGGGTAAACCAGACACGGCTGTAAAAAATAAAAGGCTTATTCTGAATATATGCGGTTGGATTTGAACAGGCTCCAATACAATATAGAATGTAATATTCTGCTATATACTCTCTACGATGGAGAGAATTACACTGAAGGAACATAGCAAGTGTAGTATAAGAGAGAAGGAAGTAGATTATTTGATGACAAACAAATGATGGCAAAAGAAACAGATGAGGGACTCAAATTGTGGCAGAGAGAGAAATAAACTTAAAGTAAGACACTACGAAAGTAAGAGAGACAGGCAACAGGCTCGGAGTGCTAGCTAGCAGCAGGGCAGACTAATTAGCTGACATGCTAATTGTATAAAATCCATTATACAGCAGTGCTACAGCATTAAAATGGCTTCTCACTAGGGATATTCACGAAAAACTGATGGTCGATTTATTGTTTGTTATGTTAACGACCTAAACAACTTCTTGAATTGAAATCGAAGTGGAGAGCTCTGCATCTAGTCCAATCTCTGTCCAATCAGAGTGCGTCTTCTCTGCCGCTGGGCTGACGCTGAACAGACAGTTTGTATGTGGTGCGTTACTCTGGAGCGTTTGGACATGCTGGTCTTTAGAAATAAAAATGGCAACAGCCGTAAAACCGTTAACCCCAGCCGATTTGGTCAACAATAGTCCTTTTTTAATTTCCTTTGGAGTTTGGAAATGTTATTTCAGTCGGACTACTATGGGAATATGAGAATGCGAGATGAGAATGCAGCAGGATTTTACGAGCCATAACTCCATCGCCTATAGACTAATAATGTAGCCTCGGCCTACATAATAATATTCTAATATTCTTATTTTGCGCTTTATGATTATAGCCTCCATTCTGCTTCAATATGCTTCTCAGTGTGAGTCAAGTTTTTTGTCTGGATAATGCTTTGATTTGAAGTGTGTGTGGTGTGGCGTGTGTGTGTGTGTGTGTGTTGGGGGGGGGGGTATTGATATTTGATTGTTAACTTCAGTGCAAATCGATCAAGATCGTTTTCTTAAATGTGCATCCCTACTTCTCACCATCACTTTGACTCAGGTTTGCCTAGAAATGTCCCAATTTTAACCTTTTACGCATTTCACAGCACATAGGCTCCTGACAGTACATACTGTATAAGGAAAACTACACCTATCACTCTACATATACATTCAGTATTGGAAAGATGTGCGTTTAAGCAGCAGGACACACAGATCTATCCAGAAAGAGTCTGACAGAGGCTTTCTTTGTGTCTGAGACAGAGGAGCAGGATTATGTATCCGGGATGCGGCTGCTGAATGCAGAGCTGAGCAGATGAAAAGTGTGTATTATTCATCTGCAGCACTCCATTCTCATCTTGTGTGGCTGCGTCAGGGTCATCTTTTCAACAGGGGCGCATTACTGCAGCAAAGATACTCCATTCACACACACACACACACACATTCACAAGTACATAGTCACTTGTGGTGTACTTTTACCACAATACATCTCACACACTTACAATGTGAATAGGCAAAGAGAGAAAGTCACGCAAGTTCTTTTATGGCCCAGCAAGGCTGAGACACAGAACAATACATGACACACACACACACACACACACACACACATACACACACTTTTTAAATGATTCATGCTTTTAACTGATACTTTAATTCAGAGCGGCTTACAGTGACTTATAGGTTCATTGTCTTGCTCAAGGACACTGCAGCAGGACACGTGGCTGGCTACTACTACCTTGTGTGTGTGTGTGTGTGTCTGTGTGTGTGTGTGTGTATTCATGTGTCAGAAGACGTGTCTGAATGTATTCATGCATTTGTCTGTGAATGCATGCTTCAATATAAACATACATACAGATGTGATTTCCATGCAGCCAAGCATATTTGTATGTACTTAGAGAAGAGGCAGAGAGAGCGAGAAGACAATGTGCTTCTCTCTCAATCTTTCTCTCTCTCTCTCTCTCTCTCTCTGTCTCTCGTTCACACACACACACACTCTCTCTCTCTCTCTCTCCATAAATGGCTGCTGTCACCAGAGCGCTGGGCCACATCTGGATCCCATTGGCCTCAGGAAGGGCTGAACACACAGCCTCAATAAAAGCCTCCTCCCACTGCACAGGACTGTCAACAGGCCCTCTACCACTGTCAGCAGGGTGGTGGGGGGGGGGGGGGGGGGGGGGGGGGGGGGTCTGGGGTAAGAGAGGGAGAAAGAGAGAGACGGAGGAAGAAGTAGGAGAGGCAGAGTGAGAGAGAGAGAGAGAGGGAGGAAAGGAGAGAGAGAGGGGGGAAAGGGAGAGAGAATAAAGGAGGAAGAAGCGGAGGGGGGAAAGAGGTAAGAGAGGGAGAGAGGAGGCGAGGGGAGAGAGAGAAAGGAGGAGGGAGAAAGAGAGAGGGGGTAAGAGGGAGTAGAGGGAGAGAAAAGGAGGGGGAGGGAGAGTGAGAGAGTGTGTGAGTGTGGGGGAGAGAGAGAGAGAGAAAGAGAAAGAGGTACAAGTCTGTATTTCACTCCACCTGATGAAAAGTTTATTACCTGACCAACTGCGGCCTGGCTCCAGAGGGGTATGTGTGTGTGTGTGTGTGTGTGTGTGTGTGCATGTATGAGTATATCTGTGTATATGAGTGAGGAGGAGTGTGTGCGTGTGCCTGTGCATATGTGAATATGTAAATATATATATGTATGTGTGTGTGTGTGTGTGTGTGTTAATGAGTGAGTGTGGGTGTGTAACTGTAGTCTGTGTGTCACTCCAACCATTCGTTCAGCCCTATGTGTGTGTGTGTATGTGTGTGTGTTTCAACCCTCTGTTACAAGCCCTTCAATAAAACAGCCTGCAAAGAAAAATATACACCTTTCAGCAAACATTTAGACGCCTAATCGACCCCAAACCGCCACCTGTTCGATCCCACTCGCCAAGACGCCGCGGCCCTCGGCGCGTTCGGCAAATCCCATTCCTGGGATTTTGCTCGGAGCTGGCGGCGAGCCTGCAGCGCCGGACGGTGTGATTGACAGAAAATGTGAGTCAGAGTGTGAGGCGGTGTGGGAAAATCCCACGACTGAATGTGTTGAAGTGTTAATCCCTGGAGAGCTGGACTGGTGAAGCTGGGTCCCACACGCTGCAATGTGTAGTGTGTGTGTGTGTGTGTGTGTGTGTGTGTTGCCTGGGAGATGACTAATTTGGAGATGTGGGTGGGGGTGGGGTTTGGAGATGAGTGTATGAGCGTGTGCGTATGTGTGTTTTTGCATGCAGTGTATTTATGTTTAAGTGCATATGTGTAGTGTATGTTTGTAAATGTGTGAGACGAATGTTTGTGTGTGTGATGGAGGTTTCGCCTGCATGCCCAGATTCTCCACTGTATATTTCCTTATGGCTGTGTGTGTGTGTGTGTGTGTGTGTGTCAGTATTAGCTGTCAAAAGCAGCCTATATTTTGGTAAATACTTATCAGCTGTAATTGCATTACATAATGGCATCTTCTTCTGAGTTTTGTGTGTGTGCACATGCACGTATATCATCACCGTCACGTGAAAACCTCCAAATTTGGTTATTTTCATGTTTTCACTTCAATTTAAAGGTTACAAGCTCCTCTATGGGTTTATGAAACCTATTCAAAACCCATTGGATAACGTCAAAAATGCATCGTCATCAAGCTAAAAACAAAGCTTTTTTTCTTAGTTCCTGAAAAGCTGACATTTTGGAGATATGAGGTTTTCACCCAACAGCGACAATACATGCAATTTAATGTTGCATTTGGTGAGGAGAAATCATATGTGTAGATTTCTGATATTTGTGTGTGTGTGTGTGTGTGTGTGTGTGTGTGTGTGCGTGTGCTCTGTTTATTGGGGGTGCTACAGAGAATGGAAAACTAGTTGCTTACTGCCTGCAACCTCAGGCGTTTCCTCTCTCTAATCTTCTTTTCCTCTCCCATTACGCTCTAAAATTCCCTTCATCAACCCAATTCAACAAGCCTTAGCGAGCTCATTTTAGCTTTTTATTTCAATGTGATTTTAATGGAGTCATTATTAGGGAGTGTCACTCTCTCCAGCTCCTGTAGTTTATAAAATATACAAAAGTGATTTGGGCTCTCATGCAGCACCTCCATCACATATAAACATCCAGCGCACCAATAGAATTACTCAAACATGCACTGCACACATGCACAGATAAACACTCGAAAAAAAAAAAAGCTCTGGCCCCTTAAAATGTGTGATTGTGCTCTCTTGTTTTCATCTGTACATACACTACCCGTCAAACGTTTGGACCCACCTGATTGAATGTACTATGTTTTTCATTTTGATCTAAAGGCTTATGCTTAAATGCTTGAAATTTGTTTTTTAGACAAATATAAATAGTGAAGTTGATCCTATGTATGAATTTCTTCCCAAAGCCTTTGCCTTTCCATCAAGGCAAAGGGCGGCTACTTTAAAGAATCTAAAATATAAGATAGTTTTGATTTGTTTAACACCGTTTTGGTCACTGCATAATTCCATTTGTGTTATTTCATAGTTTTGATGTCTTTACTATTATTCTAAAATGTGGAAAATAGTAAAAATAAAGAAAAATGCAATGTGTCCAAACTGGTTTTGACTGGTAGTGTATGTGTTTTTGTGGATCTGTAAAAGCACTTTCCAACGACCCCGCTTCAAAAGTGCTTTCTTAATAAATTTGACTCCACTAGTCCCCGGCCCACATTTCAAATTAAAAGCTCTCTCGCCGAGTGAGTCTCCCTGACATCTCATCGTGACCCGTTAAGTATTACATTTGGCTAAGGACGACGGTTAAATCGCTCTCCAAGCCCCCGAGAGCTCAGGAGCTCATCGGAAACGCTACCTGAAAGGTTACCTTGGCGGAGAAACAGCTGTAATAAGGCGTCTTAATTACTTCGCCGCATATGGAGAGAGAAGCGATAGGGGATATCATCAGCAAGGGTATTGAGGAAAAAAAATGCTGAGAAATCACTCGGGGAACGATTTGTAAAGACAGTATATATTGTATTGGAGGGCCGCAGGATGAAATTTTCCCGCAGTCACATGATTTAAATAACACACAGAGGCGGAGATTGAGAAGTAAAGGGCGCCTCATCAATCACGTCAGGACTGTGCGTCTGAAAGGTCGAGAGAGATCAGAAAGAAAGATTGCCGCTCCAGTCAGAACAGCGGAGTCACTCCCTGTCTGCTGCCGTGGGCTGAAAACTCATCGCTACAACAAGCAGGCTACCTCACATCACCCTCTCCCCAGTGAATCATATCACCCCTCCACATCTCCCCCCCCCTCTACTCGCTATAATATCGAAACAAAATCCCCCTTTCAACGGCACCGACACCATCTTTATCACCTTCCAACCCGCATGCAGAGAAACAACGCTCTCCCACGTACGAATTTCACACACAGACAGTGAGACACAGATGCACACTTTCCCATCAGGGTGCTGATGAGGTGCGGCTAACGTGGCTAGCAGGGCCTCCAGTTATTCTGTATAACATGTTAGCATTCCAGGGTTATCATTTCTCACCATTTTACAGTCTGCTGACAGCGATGACAGGCGAGTATGTTGGGAGTCAGCAAAGCTAACAGCGCGACAGGCCAGCAAAAACACCAAGTAGATGTTTAGCTTCAACCTAAAAATAAAAGGGTTGGGTGGGAGTCGGTTAGCGGGGTAAGAAATGAACCGTTGATAAGGCGAGCGGGGGATGACAAATTAAATCTACACTTTAGGGACATAGGCGATGCGGTCAGGGAGAATTATAATGATTGAACAGGTGGGGGTTTCAGTGTGTTGCTCAAAGACACGTGGACACATGAGCTGATGATGGACACACGCTGGATGCTGTCAGATTCAAACCTGTGACCTTTCAGTTGCAGGAAAACCACACCCCGCAAATCCAATAATGGCGGCATGTGTGGATGAGTAGCAAGATTTGGTAAAAGATTAATTAAATCGTTATTGGCTGACCGGATGGTGAACCGAGGTGAGGTCGAATATGTGATAGGTGGCTTGCATCCAGACGCTGGTTGCCAAGAGGTTAGAAAAGGGAAAATCTGGGCAGTGACAGTGAATGAGTAACTCTCTCCCTTCCTCAACTCTCCGCCCTTGAGCAAGGCATACGTCGCTTCTATAGCTTCAGTGGAGCCCGCTCAGTAGAGGTTGCACTGGGCAACTCCCATACCACACTAATACTAATATCTCCGTCCACACGAGCGTTTCAGAAATAATCTCCGTCCATACTAACACGCATGAAAACACATATCACATGACCATTCACGTACACTGGGCATGCGCGTGCCGGTGTAAACAGGAAGCAGATTGTCTACTCTGCGGTTGGTTGCTTAGTTGCAGAAAATACTACGGAGGAAGAACAGCAACGGCGAAAAGTACGACCAGAGATTTCTTTGCTTGGACCGACGACGAGGTGGAACTGTTACTGAAAGTAACACGCGAGTATAAGGTGGTCAAGGCGGACGTTGTGACTGATAAGACCCAATCAGGAAGCGAACGTGGGCGTCTGCGTCATCGTTTTCAAAAGTCTCTGTTTCCGCCTGTCCAGACTAAAACGCAATCCCGGAGTTTTCAAACTAAAACGGGGTCAGCAGCGTTTTCAAAAGTCTCCGTTTTAGGGGTCCGAAAACGCCGGAGTAGTGTGGACGCTAGGCGTAAACGTAGCAAAAGTTATGCATTTTAAAATGAAAACGTATTAGTGTGGATGTGGCCCCAGTCTATGAGTGTGTGTGTACCTGTATGAGTGTGAAGCAGGGCTTTGGTGAGAAAGAGGATGCATTGCTCAGTCATTCTTCCCTTCAGTTAGTGATGGCAGATGACTACATTGTTTACACTGCTGTGAGGGGGAGGAAGGTGGTGTTTGCGGAGGGAATACAACCTACAGAATATCAGAAATGGTGGTTTAAGGTGACTCATGTTCGAAAAAGTTAAAAAGCCTCTATTGGTGGTTTATTCATAGCGTAACAATTAAAAACAACACGTTTCAGGATAGGAGACCAAGAGGAATTTAGGTCTCAATTTAACGTTCAGGAATTTAGGTGTTACGGAATTTAGAGTACTCAATGGCAGTATTATACACGATATGATTAGGAATTTTGTTTTGCTGCATAACTCTCCGAAATAACACATTCATTTATGCATTTCACCAGAGGAGATATCACCACAGGATGGATACCATGGTTGATGCGAGGATCAAACCTGTAACCTCCTGATTACACGACAGCCTCTCTAACCAACAGAGCTCCCTGTCTGGTAATGATCACTACATCTAGCTTCCACACCAGACTGCTGTTTTTAGAACGGGTTACGGCTGCAGAGATGTCGGAGTACGGTACCTTTAACCATAAATTATAGGGGAGGCAGCTCTGAGCTGTACAGCTTTTATCAAATCAGAATAGCTTTCCATATTTAGGTCAAACGTCTCTGTAGGTGAGCTCACTCCCTCCTCTCAAAGAGCTTTAAAATTTATGAGATGCACATGGCAGATTTATTGCCATTTTAGCTAATAAGCCCAGTTCGGCCACTTCCATGCCCAACCCCTATTTCACATTGTCCAAAAATAAAAAAATAAATAACCCGGGCTTTTAACCGAGAGTCACCTTACCGTTCATAACTCACTAAAACGCCGGGGCGAGAGCCAAAATGGCAGGCCTGGTGGAATTATCGTCCGATCTCTCCGCTCACGGACGGGTATTGTGTTACGAAAGTGCCGGGGGAGGAAGGCCGGGGAAGTTGAATTAGTGCGCGGTCAGAACGGTGGATTTAGCAAACTGATTCAATAAAAGGGAGCGTGGCATTCCTCCCGTCTTATCTCTGTCCATCGGGGGAAGGAAACGTCGGACGGAGGAGAAGCGACCTGAAGCTAGACGCTCTCGCCTTCCCGTGAGACTGCGCTCTTTCCTCTTTTGTCTCTCCGCAAATTAGCCGGTGCTTTTTCCTGGAAACTGACCTCCCATTCTCCCTCTATCTCTCTCAAGCTCTTCTAATATTAGGCCTCTATCTTCCTCTCCTTTGCCTCTCTCCCCACTCTAAACCTGTATCTCTCCCACTTTGGCGCTTCACTATCTTCTTCTTCATTCCCTTCCCTCCTCTCCTTTATCTCGCTCCGTCTCCTTCTCCGTCTCTGTGTGTTTCGTGGTTCGGGCCTTTGCTTCAGCCGGCGGTAGCAGCAGCTCGACCTATTTTTACATCAGGCGGCAGCAACGGACGCCGCAAGAATGCGCGGCGCCAATGTGAACATTACAACAGGCCGCTGGAGCACGCACCGCATGTAATCCCAAAACCGACACACATACACACTAACACACACACACACACACACTCACAATCACAGAGCCAGCCCCGCTCAGATCCTCACAACAAACTCGCAGTGTTGGTTTAAAGCCGCACACACCATAAAAACATCCGTGCGCTACGCTGTGCCACAGGATCTGTAGCATCTCCCCGACTGCTGTTAAGAAAACAAGCGTGTCATGATAGTGCGGTGATAGCGCTATTGCATCGACTCGTGTTTGAACACAGAAAATAAGCACAAACGTGACAAATTATTTGTCGAAGAGCATGTTAGTAACAATACATACACACAACATACACTGTTATTCATGTCACAAGTATGTGTTGTCCCAAACAAGATAAATGAATGTGTGGAAAAATGACACATCCTTTTTAAGAGTACATGCGTATCAAGAGCAACAAACATAATGATTACATTTACACGCACACCAATACTCTGTTTATTGTGGAAATATTTTGATTATAATGTTTGCATGGTTCAAGGTAACGCAATATTTCTAATAACCTGGTTTCAATGGATTAATTTAGTAATTGCTCTAAAGGAACACTTTCCCAGTACTTCCGCTCCTTTCTTGTCTGCATCTGGCGACGTTGATGACATGCAGTTTGAAAAAAAAAAAAAAATCTAAGGTGTTTGCAAGTCCCAATAAATCGATAGATTGAGCAGAAATCTAGGTGTATTAACCAGGTTATGCATCCTCTGATTATGACTTGACTCTGATTAAGATAATGAAATAAAGGCCTTTACATGACAGTTTCAATAGTCAGAGATTTGCCTTAATTGGGTTAAGATGTAATTATTAGTGTGCATGTAAATCTGCTCCTTGTAATGAAAGGATGTCGGCCCCATCGATCAGTACTTCCATATGTTTGTATCCTTAAGCCACATTTTTGAAATGTACAAGACAAAATGTATTTCAAAGACTCACATGTTTTACGTTATTAAGAATGCCCGCCACACATTTTTGTACATCCTGCTTGGCGAGTGAGGTCCAACAACTCTAAAGTGACACCCCTATCCTCCCCCCTTGACCTCCGCCCCAAGGGTGCTACCATGGAGGATGGGGGTGGGGGGGGGGGGTGGGGGGCTTGTGTTTAGTGTTTTAATGGGAGGAAGCAGTAAACACTCTAGACAGCAGCAGACCTGGCTTATTAAACGCCTTAAAAGGGGTTTTTACGGAAGTCAGAGCTCCAAAGGCATTCCGACGCACTTTTTTGCCGTTTGTTTACAAGGTGGACAAGCTGCTAAAAGGGTGCGAGAGGCGAGTGGATATGGCAGGAGAATCGGTTTGCCCCGGGAGGAAGCGTCTCTGCGGAAGGACTTCACTTCCGAGGGCTGGAGAAGTGAAATCCGCCTGCGTTGAAAGCCTCATCTCGATTTCACTAAACCCTTGAAACTGGGACACTTGGGACTCCGCTCTCTTGAAAATGACTCTCCCGCTCTCCATTATTTAGGCAAGGATTTCAACTTCTCTCTCTCATCTTCCTCGTCCTCTTTCCCTTCGCACTCTTTTCTCTCTCTTATCCACCCTGCCCCCCCTCCCTTTCCATTTCATCTCCATCCCCCGTGTGTCCCTGGTGCTGCTGCTGTAGCTCAGCAGAGGGGCGGGGTGGGGATGGGGAGCAGATCAAGGCAGAGCAGCAGGGTGCTGAGGCAGAGCACTTTGATCTTCTCTCTGCGGGGAGAAGTTGCATCAGGGAGGACGGAGGCAGAAGACACACTGAGTGGTGAGTTGCAGTGATACAGCAGGTCCAGTATACCTGCCACGGAAATCTATGACATCTAAGCAGTAGGATCAGCCTGCTATATCAGCGGTTTTCAATCATGTGTCATCATTTTCATTCCAACCAAACACTCCAGCAGCTGATTTTACAGAGTAGTTCCCTTTTCTGTGGTTGAAGACGTATTAACCGGTGAAATCAGCTGCTGGAGTGTTTGATTAGAATGAAAACCTGCAGACTCTTGGGTCATGATGGCACATGATTGCAAACTACTGTACTATAATATGACATTCAGCACTGCAGCACTTGTACTGCAACAGCCACTGCAGCCTATTCTCTCCAAAACGTTGCTGATGGAGCTGAATGGGCATAATGTAACACCAAACCCTGATTTCTTTCAAACGACTGCTTGCAAAATCTTTCTTTTTCACCTGCAAGCATGCAGTGAAAAGATCCATACATCTGTATGTTAGCACCATGAGAGGTCTACCATATTATGAGAGAGTCTATGGCAGCGGTAGGATCAGTCGACCATGCTATTAGACTCGATTAGATTAGATGAAACTTTAATGATCCCCGTGGGGAAATCGGGTCATTGCAGCAGCAGAGAACAGGATATAGATAAGAATAGAACAAATAAGAGTGTATTGAAGATAATACAGTAAATAATTAAAACAACAGAACGAATGGCAGCAGCAGGATCGATCATTTGCAAAGATATTTGTGATTAGATATGATTTAGTTCAGTATTGCATAACTGTCTCTGTACTGTATGTAGGGAGAGTGAAAGCTACGTTAGGACTGGTCTTTTTTGATACAATCTCTCATTGTGCAAACTTATAGGAATAATCATAAAGTTAAACTATACCTCATTTTGCTGTGGACCACCTGGACCCAAATCAAGGGCCCCTGGGGGTCCATCGACCTCATTTTGAGAACCACCGTATACAACGGGGGTCTATGGCAGCTAGCTTTACTTGCATCATCCACAGGAAGCGGAGGAGGGATTTATGGGATCAGCGAGCGAGGAAAAGGTAGAGGAAAAGATACAATGGAGGGTTTAGCAGATGAAAGAGAACAGAAAAGAAAGGAGAGAGGGAGATGGTAAATAAACGATCTGCTGTAGGACAGAGCAGGAAATGTGAAGTGATGGCATAGATGCATACATGAACGTTCAGACAAATGGGCCAGCTGCATCATTCTCCTCGCCATTGGTTTGAATGGGGACGCCTCTGCGGTGAGGTGGGCTTACTGTAGCTTTGTCTGCACAGAGCACTGAATGCAGAGATCGTACAGTGCAACACACACACACACACACACACACACACACACACACGCTCATACGCACACACGGACATGCAGGCGCGTACACGTCAAAATGGCAAATCCCACGAGAGCAACACCTGTTGGGCCGAGGCTGCAAACAGGAGCTCTACTGGGGACAAGTTCAAACTTCAACCAGCCGCTCCCCGCCTTTTCATCCACCCACATTCACCAGGCCAGACTCAATGGTACATCTGCACCATTCACTCAGTCATTCATTCATTCATTTATCCACAACAAGCCGCTTTCAATGCCCACTGACTGTCTGAATTTGTCTGTATTTCACTTGGCGTTTGAGGAGTCTGCATTGTGCAAGAGCAGTTCAACACAGACCTGTTGAAACCTGATGGATGAGAGTTCGCTAAGGTGCCTCATATGTAAAGTTATGTTTTGTGAAAACGGACAAAGACGGTGATTAGGACAACTATTGTGTGTCTCAATGATCCAGACTGAACAGACACACAGAAACAGACACAAACAAAGCAAAAACCAAGCCAATGTGGCCAATGTGCACACAGACCACCAATGATGATTTTATGCCAGTGTGATGTGACGACTATTAATCAACGTCTAGACTCGCACACCGGCTACACCGAACCCACAACCCTTGAGACCATAGAAATTGAATCGATAGAGCTGTCACTCCCATTCAAATCTACACTCTTGAATGGTCATTTGTCTGGTACACCATTTGTCTGGCTGCCATAGAATGTTTGATAGCGTTGTCATGGAAATCAGTGTTGATTTGGTGCATGAGACTCAGAGAGCTACCATTAGTTACCATGGCAACGTTTGGATGAACATTCCAGTGGCAGTTGTACATGAACATTCTAACTCTCTGAGTCTCATGCTCTGTCCACACAAGGAACAATATGAGTGGACAATGTTATTGTATTTTCATTATTGTAACTACTTAAAATGAACTTTCAATGATTGTAACTTAACTAGTATAGCCTCAGTGAGGTTTTGATATAAGCTCATCTTGGGCTTTTTACCTGCACATGTACATTTCTTTCCCTTTCTTTCTTTGGTAATTCTCTTGATGTATTGTTTGATTTTTTTATATGTGAAAATAAACTAAACTAAACTAAATGTTTATTTACATGACAACAATATCAAAATATATGGAAGCCATATTAGATGTACCAAAATACATTTCCATGATACACTAGGATGTGTCCTTTTTGTATAAATTCCGTGATTTTGACCTTAGCCAGAGAGACTATACTGCTGAGTGACTATACTACCTTCTTTTTTTTTTTTATCTTTCTCTACCCACTGTTGGTCACTTTGGTGTTTCCCTACCCCCTGAGCTGCAGGAAAGCCCAGGCTGCCAGATAACAAAAACACAACTGAGTGACCAAGTCTGGGATGGATCCTCATGGTCCAGCAGGAACACTCAGTCAGTCAGTCAGTGTGTCAGCTCCATTTAGAAACAGCAAGACATAACTGAAGTGATGGGAGCACTGACAACAGCTTTCCTACCCCTAGATCATAGACCTCAGGCATAACTGCTCTTCAAGTGCAGACAGTGAAACACCTGCTACAATGTCTTCATGTTACATGGTTAGAAGGCCCTGTGTTAAATTGATGTACTTTTTCAGTGGATGACACAGATTTGGCTCTGAAGAGGGAATAGGAGGAAAAGAAGCGGGAGGGGAGGGGATGTGGGGGATTCAAAGTTGTAATTACTGTGCCAGTGAAGTGAGTTTTAACGAGTGGGATTTTAGCTGTATGGTTCACCACAGCAGGGGGTCTCACCACAAAGACGGAGCAGCCACAAGAGACAGTATCCCTGGTTAATGGACTTTGCCTGATTCACTTGAGGCTATCCTAGGCGACGCTAGTATCTACTGCTATGCTATCTATTCTAGCAGGAGGCTTTATCATGTTAGCTTGCACAGAGCATGCTGCCGGATTCTGCATGATGGCCTGAGGCGAAAGCAATCAAGAGACACACAGGCTCACCTCAGGTTACGCTACGCCAAGCTACGCTACAAGGTAGATACACTATTATAGCATCGCTGTCGGGTGAAAACCTTGTATCTCCAAAATGTCAACTTTTCAGGAGCTAAGAAAAGCAGCCCCATTTTTAGCTTGAGCACCATGCAATTTTGAGTTTACCCAAGGGAGTTTGAAAAGGTTTCAAAAGCCCAAGGATGGTAGAATTTTGCATGTAATATTTCAACTGAAGTGAAAACATGGAAATCACCAGAGTTGCAAGGTTTTCACATGACAACATCAATAGGCTTCCATGCAGCATTAGCTTATGTGTCACCAGTGTTGTCACGATGCTACAAATTTTACTTAGGTACCGATACAAGCCTAAATATCACAGTTTCAGTCCTAGAAAAGCAATATTCAATGGAATGATTTAATGTTTGAATAATTATACTAGTAACCATTGTTTTCGTTGGGTTTTTAATACAGCCATTGATAGTAAATTTGAAGAGGAGGAATGATACTACAACCAGTATTTCCCATGGGACATAATTTGCCGGCACACAAATTCCTTGCCCTATGCAGCAAAACAGCACTGAACATATAGAATGGAGTATACGACTATATCTGAAGTCATCTGGAGAACAATATTCTAGAAAAATTATATTCTTTGTCACAACATTTTTACATGGATTTAAATTTGTATGTGTGAATTTAATAGAAGCTGACAACAGTATGATGACGTGAAGCACAGTCATTTGGAGAAACTCTGATATAGTTTCCCCAAATCTGGTAAGACAGCGCTTTTTCAGGTCCCATACTCCGTGCAACACTGTGTACCACCGTTGTACACACAACCAAGGCTACCAATTAGTCTGAGGCAAACCTTCCCCAAGAAACACCCAAACAGAAGCAGAAGAGAATTTATTTTCCTTTGAAACTTAAAAGAACTCTTCAAAGGACGGTTCACAACCACAGAGCGAAGAGAGAATGGGTAATAAGCATCATGCTGATTTGTGATAGTGTGTGTGAGACCGAATGAGGAACGCAGAACATAGGGCAGATTTAAATTTAAAAAATACTGAAATATCTCTGGGGCTTAAGTTGAGGTTCAGCGCCATACAAGAGATAAAACCACTTAAAGAGAGAAGACAAAAGAAATACAAATATTGCTAACACTAATGAAAACAGACGACTGACTCTTTTTTAATAGATGAAGCTTAATTTGATTCAATCTGGCGTTTGATTGATGACACTGTAGTTAACGGGTTAAAGTGGACGAGGTCACTAATGCAGATCTAGTTCGCTCAATCTTTCCTATTGGCCCAGATGGCTTTATGTCCAGCTAAGGCTCCTAATGTCTTTAATCTCATCTGCGTCTGATTGGCCTGACACCGCGTAAGCAGGCTGAGATTCAATCAGGCCCATTTGGACTATCAATTTCCTGTCGCAAGGCTTTCACTAAACCTGGTGGGCGGAGTCAGACAGGACAGCCATGTGGAAGCGTGACTGATGAACCAATGTTACTTTTTCCATTGCCATTTAACCTCAAATATTGCCTAACACCGAATACTGATGGGAGCCATTATACTTCTGAACAATACAGACTTTAATTTAGGGTCACTGGACAATAAAAATTGAGATATTAAGCATTTTCCTCCATTGGAGAGATCTAACATCATGCTATGTCAGATGTTTTCTCTACTTAAAAGGCAAGAAAGCAAGTCACTTTGCTTTAATTTCTGACCCACAGATCTTCGTATCAGCTTTCAATACTGGTGAAATTCTGATACCAATACCCGAATTTAGCATGGATGCATTCCTACCTGAGGGTAAAGCCACAGTTTGACTTCTTGGAATCAAGTTTATCTTCAACTCCACAGAACATCCACCCAATAATAAAACTCTTAACTCCTAACTCAGTTAACACTCCCTGGCTAATCATGTAGAAGCAGGCTAACTCAGCGTATTCACACACACAGAGATAAGACACTGGCACCGCATCTTCACCATTAAAACGATGAGATTTCACTGAGAACCAGCTCTCCCTACTCACATGAATTATTGCTCTTCAACACTTCAGCGGGAGAATTCAGCTGTGATAACGCGTTTGTTTAATTCATGTCGATTGCACAACAACATGCGCGCCTCTCGGCGTGTGCACTGCACATTTGGTGGATGTGGAAATCATCGCTGCCTCCACTCAGAGTCGGTATTTCCTACATGAGAGAGTCATTAGAGTATTGTACAAAAAAACGGAGAGCCCACTAGACATAACAATAACCAATTGATACAAATTAAGAAGTTCAGACTGAGCAAACGGTGGGAAATAATTCCCCGGGCTGCCGCTGTTCAATAGAAAGAAGCAGCAGGAGTGGAAAAATTGGCGGTTGATGGCACGTTGAACCTTGTCCAGTTCAACTGTATGACCAACGAGTGTTTCAGTACACTATGTACAGCTGTCTGCTGGGATAAACGAACACTGTACTGAGCTTCCTGAGAGAGGAAAGAGGGAATGCTCCAGAGAAAGACAGAATGAGAAGGAGATGAGGATAATCCAGGGAACAGATGTTTGGGAGCGCATCGAAGAGTGTTCGCTGCCCAGAGGATATGGATTATAGGGATGGAAGTGCTAACAGGAACATGCAGGGCCCGAGGTAGGCTGCATGATTAGCCAAAACAAGCCCATGCTAGCTAGCTAGCGCAAGGCCCTCTGAGGTAAAGGGGGCGGCTATTGTTAAGCCACATGTAATGAAAGAGAGACCCATTCTGCTGTTGGAGAAAAGCTAGGATTTAAACTGCAATGCACAAGAGCAGTCTGCAGACGAAACAGACTGTGTAGGAGAATACAGAAGTAGGAAGATTTTGCCCAGAAACAGTGTTTTGCCGTACTTAGTTATTACTAAATCAAGAGGGGCTGAGTGCATCCTTGGGTCGAACAGCCATGTTAAGACTCCAGCATGTGCAAAGGATGAATGAGAGCTGATGTGACCATTCAGTAAGGGAAGCGCTCCCTCGTGCACAGTGCGGTATCTAATGCTGTGCAATAAAGCCGGCCTGCCCTCTGCAGAAACCCTTCCTGATAGTAGAGAGCTTTTGGATGTCTCATTGTGATTTAAAGAGCAGGGACACACTCAGTCAGGGAGGCATATCCGCTATCCCCACGCTGCTGGGAGAGCCGACTGCTAACGCGTTCTGACAGGCACAGGGGATAGCACCACACACACACACACACACACACACACACACACACACTCACACACACAGAGTAGTGGAAAGCAGGCAGAGCAGTGTCCCCCCTCATTCAAGTGGGAATAAAAACAGCTTCCCTACAACACACAGAGACACATCATGCCTCAAGCGTAGGTGCCTTCATGCATGACCCATTGAGGACCGACAACCTCGTCACGGGCCTTAAGGTTTTCATTCGCTCTGCCAGGTTCAGTGGGTGCGCCGGGTTCATCCATAGCGGCCCCGGTACTGTTACTGTAAGTGTGTCCATATGCCAAGGCTACATGGGATTTAAAGCTTTGAGACTGTCTCCAATCCCGGGGTCTGTGGTGCAGGATAAGGGTACGGGGCAGCTCTCCTCAAGCGCTTGCACACATAAACACACATTACTTAAGGAAACGCAAGCCTTTGAACACACACAAAGCAACACACGTTTTAAACCAGAGGGCCTCGGCACTACCTGGAGCCATCCATCTCAGCCACAGGAGACAGGTCTTGTCCCTCAGGGCCTGGTTAAGAGCAGGGGGGACATCTGGATAGGAACCATCTGGTGAAGGAGCCCGCGTGGCTTTCTACTCCAACAGGCAGGCCGGTCTGACGGCCACAGCCAGAACAAAGGCGGGCTGTAATCTGGGCCCCGCAGCGCCCCAGGAGCCCCCAGTCCCTCTGCCCCCAGACACAGCGCCACACAGCTGGGGTCAGACTCAAAGCCTCAGCCAGCCGTCCAGACGATTTGAGGCAGCGCTGTGTGGTTGTCATGCGAGCGGCGGGCCCACCTTGAAGTGCATGAGGCAAGGGTGGGCTGCCCTCATTGTCCAAATGTCCAAATTCAATCAGAAATATAAGAAGAAATGTGGGAACCTGTCATAAATCACCCAATTCAGCCTTTGAAATAGAGAGGAAGAACAGCAGCGATATGTACGTACAGTTGGCATGTGTTTATGTTTACGGTTATATAGGTGTGTATATATATGATAAGAAAATAACTGACACAATATGGAATACATATGCCTACAAATGTATGTTTTTTTTCCTGCATTTTCTGTATTTTTCTGTATTGTCTTTACTTTTGTTTATTTACTTATTATTATTTTCGAAATTATTTTATATTATTTTGAAATGAAAGTATCAATGATTTATGAATTTTTTTGGATGTGTATGACATCCGACTGCTATAGAAAATATAATAAATAATGACTTTAAAAATAATAATTAAAAGAAAATATATATTGTCCAAATACTAGCAACTCATACAAAAAATGTAACAGAACAGGTAGTGGTGGTTTATAGTGGAAGCTGTAGTGGGAAAAATAGAAGACTAGGACCAAAACTGAGTTAATGCAAAAGCGAAATGTTAATTCATTTATTCATTTTCTCTACCCGTTTAATCCTTTTCAGGGTCACGGGGGGCTGGAGATTATCCCAGAATACACTGGGCAGACGACAGGGAGACACCCTGGACAGTTCGCTAGTCCACTGAGTGGCCTAGCGGCAAAGTGTCCTGGTGGTTTGGGAGTCCATCTTGTACCTAAAACGTCATTGGTTCAATCCCCACAACAGCCCGTCAACAGCCATGTGTCCTATCAAAGTGTCCTTGGGCAAGACACAGCAAGACCCCAGCTCATTTATTGTAGATCGTTCTGGATAAGAGCAAGAGCTACACACTGCCTAAAATGTAAATAATGGGTGTTTCCCATCGGAAGCATGAGGTTTACGGAAAAACTGAGCACTTCTTTTGTTCAGATCTAGTTTCTGTGTGGATCAACCTAAGCAGTCCGTCCAGCTTCTAAAAGAGAGACAGGGATGAGGTAAACCTGTCTCTTCCTCCCTGTTCATCTTCCCCTGACAGCTTAGTATAGTCTGCTCCAACCCAATGTCAAAAACCTTTTTTTTGTACCGGCATAAAACCTGACAAACTCTCAGCTTTAGAGGGCTTCTACAGGACTTCAGCACCATGAAGACTTGCAGAGAAACATTTGAGAGAGTTAGAAAACGTGCAAATTATTGTGCAGATTCCCAACTTTTTTTTTGCATCAGGACCAAAATTTTACCTTAGCCATGAAGTCACTTCTCGACAGAGCGGAGAACACAGTATTCTCCCATCTAAACTGCTCTTTGTCCCTGTCGTATACTCTTGTGAGCCACTTTTAGGTCCTGGATCACCAGGTGAGGAACACGGGCGCAGATGAACTGGCTGATGTGACACAAACCTTTAGCCTGGTCTTATCTGGGTTAGCTTTAATTGTCAGAAGCACAGAATGACTGCAGGGGGGGATTCGCTAACTGTAACACCAGGGAGTCGCCCAGGACAGAATGAACCTTAGTGATCTACCTCTCACCCAGTAAAATGTCAGACCTGATGCTGTCCTGTAGGGGTGTCAGTCAAACTACAGCATCTTAGGAGCTGTAAAGATTACATATGTTGTCAAGGCTGCAGGAGCATGGGGTTGGAAAAACTACTGAGTAAGCCAAGCTACAAACAGGCACTGTAAGGACTGTGTTGCATTCAAAGCCAAGGTGACATCAGTGTAATAGTAAGAGTAAATTCAAACACGCTACTTAAGTCTAGCTTTCCAGTCCATATCATAAAGTATATTGCACGTATGATAAGTTACATCACTTGCTGCCAGACCTGGGTGAAATAATTATTTGAAATACTACTTAAAGTTTGTTTTAGTCAACCTGAAGCCTTTTAGTACAATTCTGTTTTTATATAGGCAAGTTATCACTAACAGGACAGTATTTTGGTAGCTTTCAGACAACATTCTCTGATTGGATGAATTTGGCCTGGTGCTTAATATCAATGCATGTGACAAACTCCAATCAGCTGGCCCTTTAAGCTGGGCAAAACGAATGCTGCAAAACAAGAAACAGTATTTGCAAAAAAATACCCAGGTCTGCTACTGCACAATTAAGTGAGTCCAAGTCTGGTCTTGGATAGTCAGATATCGAATATGATCTGAATATTGAACTGTCTGATATTCAATAGGCTGTGACATTGAGACAAGTTTAGAGAAAGCAGCATGTCGGGTCACCTGACTGCAAAGCAACAACCAGACTACCAGACCCAAACGGCCACAGAAGCCAAGTCCTTCCCATCAGCGTGCCAGCTGTCTTCCCGTCAGCGCTACCCCACCATACACTCATATCTCCACCGTCGCTTGGCTCTGAGCGCGGCTCAAATTACACAGGGCTGCAGTTACTGACCATCTGCGGTGCATTATTAAAGGCTTTCTTTATGACAAGTAATGATTCCAGGGGGCGTTCAGGGCAGAGCGAGTTGTTAGACGATACCGCTGGCGTGATGTAATGCTGACGGTCGGCGTTTGCCATGTGGTTGAGCTACTGTGTTTGTGAGAAGCGCCAGGGTGGCCGGCGGCTACAAAACACCGTCCAGTAACCAGAAAGTCACAAGACTGATTCCTGCAACAATCCTCATCAAGACACTGAACACCTATCTGCTCACTCAGTTAATTGCCTAAAATGTTAAATGGAAAGGGAGACTGTGCTGTTGTTTTTTTACAGTTCACCCCACACACACACACACACACGCACACACACCTCCCCTACTGTGTCCTTGAGAGATGAGTAAAGTCATTCACAGCGAGTTACCGTCTCCACTGCTGTGGTTTACCTTGAGCAGAGGTGAACAGATTTAGGCCGCTGTCAAAAGTGTGGAAGTGTGTGTGTGGATGTCTCTGTATGTGTGTGTGTGTGTGTGTGTGTACACCAGAGTCAGTTCAGAAATTAACGGCGGCTCAGAGCAAAACCGGTCTTAAAAATTCATAAAATGCCTGTGAGATTAAACTGAAGTGGAAGTACCCTTTTTTGCATTCCACCCAGTTCATATTGTTTTCATTAAGTTGTCACAAATATTTGTGTATGAATGCGATTATTGTCCCCCGTGGGCCACTGTAGGTGATGTGTTGGAGCCGACGACTAGGGGATTCTTTTTCTAGTACGTTCTGGGGGAGAAAAATTGACACATTTTTGATCAGAAAACAACCAAGTAGCCTGAAGCAGTAGAAAATGTCGGCACAACACAGCCAACAGCAGGAGAAAATACTGACCTCAAACTAGTGCTGAATTGATTAATCATTTTAGTCATTTATTACGTAAAAATACCAAACATTTGCTGGTGACAGTTTGACAAATGCTGAGATTTGCTTGGTTTCTCCGTTTCATATCGTTAGCGTTATAATCAAACCCTACTTTGGGGTTTTTTGGTTGCTGCAGTAAGCAGTTTGAAGAAGCTCTGGTAACTTGTGATAGTAGACAGATATTAGACATTTTATAGACTAATCGAAAATATAATCAAGAAAAATTTCAATAATGAAAATAATCGTCAGTTGCAGCTCTACCTGACATAAACCACTGTGTCAACAAAAACTAAAACAACCAATATTGTAAAAACTGAACAACCGAGGGATGGAAGATGGACTGGTTGGGGACAGAGAGGGGAAAATGGCACCATCCTCTTCTGTAAAGCCTGCTGCCAGTTTCCAGCAGTGGGAATGAAGTTAAACCAAATCTTAGTGGCACAAATTGAGTGTTTATTTTCCAATATGTAATGCTAATGTAGTTCATAGTTCAATAAAACTGCTCCCGAAAAGGAACAAAATGCCCAAAAACCTAATTGTTTACTCTGATATGCCCGCATGCCCATTTAAGTGTGTTTGGAGCTGCCTGCTTGGATGTGCGTGAGCTACATTTTTCTGTTTTGATCTTATTTTGTGCGTTAGCTTGTGTATGTGACTGTCTTTGCCTGTATCTCTGGGTGCGTGGGAGACACAGTCCTGCACACTGGCTCAAAGAACGACTGAAATAGCCTTCGCCTGTGATGCTGTTGACCTGGCACTTAACGGTAACACAATGTGAAGTGCAGGGCTGATGGCCACACTGCTCAGCTGGATCCAATACAGAGGGAGGGAAGAGAGGGAGAGAGAGAGAGAGAGAGAGAGAGGTAGAGAGAGAGAGAGAGAGAGAGAGAGAGAGAGAGAGAGAGAGAGAGAGAGAGAGAGAGAGATGCAGAGGTGAAGGAGAGGGAGAGCAGGAAGCCAGAAGCAGCAGATTTTAGCCTCTGCACCAAACAGCAAGCATCAGACTCACGCTACATCAAACTCGCAGCGTGTGTGTATATGTGTGTGTGTGTGTGTGTGCATGTGTGTGTGTGTGTGTGTGTGTGTGTGTGTGTGTTAGTGTATGTACTGTATGGAGTACCAGTAACAGATTTGAGAAGAGTTTTTCCACAAGCGTTAATCTATTTGTTTCATGTCACATTTAATCAGTATCAAAGTATCATGAGAGCTCTACTGTGGGTGTGTGTGGGTTGCATGAACAACTTGTACTAATATATTACCATAGCACCTTCTTTTGAGAAACGGTTCAATGTTTCATCTTCAACTTTCATAAAATATCACACTCACTAATATCTTATTTATTTTCCTTTATTTCCCCTGAGCAGAAGGGAGCTTTCACTGTTTTGGGCTAAAATTGAGAATATATCCAAGAGCAATAAATTCATGCTTTGCCCAGACTAAGCATCTATTGTGGGAAATTATCTTTTTTTTTTTTTAACCCACTTTGAATTATTCCTCAAAACATCCCTCGTGGTGTTAAGATTACCTTTTCACATTCAAATGGTGTCCAACAAATGTGGAACACACAAGACTTAAAATAATACGACGTAAAAATATATATATATATAAAAAACAAGACATAAAAAATAATATTTCAGTTGCCTACAGCTTCCCCTCCCTCCCTCCATTCATCTAGTTGGCAGTAAGCTTCTTAAGTGAATCCAGAAGAATGACTTATCTTAGTGTACAGGCACTTATACAAATGTTCTCCAAATCTGGGTCCAACCACAGCGTCCCGCGCCAGCGAGGCGTAGCTCATCCTGAAAGATGTTTCTTCCTGCTGGAACAAACGCTACGACCAAAAGTCTGGACGTCCACCGCTTGTTTCTCCATCTTCTGTTTGTCTCGTATGTGAAACCGCTTTGCAAACTTTGTCTTAGAAACGTTCTGCACAAATACAGTTATTACTATCACTATTTATACAAACTATACAGGTTTCCTGGTACGGCTAGGTCTTTGTCTTTTCTTGTTTTCTTCCTTGTTTGTGTCTTTTGGTTGTGTTGATTGTGAGGCATTTTATAACCTTTGTATTAGAAAACTGCAATGTAAATACAGTTATTATTTTACAAGACCATAAAGTTAGGCCATTCTGCACTTCATCTCAGCTATGAGTTGTTTGCCGTGATGTCAGTTGGTATTAGCAACATCAATTTTCTTTTTTTTTTTAAATTCACAGGAAACTTTTGATGAGGATTTATGTCTATGGAGTATGTAACGTACTCATATTGTGATTAATCAAGTTGATTGCCAATGAATAACAATCCTACTGTAATATCTGTTTTTTTTTCTCTCCATTACAAGACAAGTTGAAGCCGCTCCAAACACAACCAGCTCACTAAGCCAGTGTCTGCAAAAAAATGGAATAAAAATGGATTTGCAGATAGACCGACAGACGAAGACAGACCAACAACAGAACAGACGACTGGACAGACAGACGTAGCTAGACACACAGACAGAGATATCAAACATAGAGAGATATCTACAGTAGATAGAAGGGAGAAAGAGTTCAACATTTATTCAGAGATGACACAGCTTTATCGACTGCTACCCAGGGAGAGGAAAGGGAAATGAAGCTACTGAACATATTAGGGAACCAAAAAAGAACCCACAAACATCTAAATTGTAATACTTCCACAAACCAAGCGTGCCTTTAAGATGCATCTAAAAAGCCTTGCTGACCTCATACTTTCAGCCTGATTTTTTTTTTGCCCCGGGCGAACATTCAAAGTTTCACTAGAGCAGCGGCAGCGTCTGACCGAGGCGAACGGTTCTGTAATTGGCATTACAACTTGAGGAAACCAAAGAATTCGGCTGGTTCAGCTCAGCAGCCTCGTGCCTTGGCCGGCGGTAAACTTTTTACCCCAGAGGGCTCGCTGCTGACCGACTCGGGTCCGGCTCTGTGGGGCGAAGAATGTCAGGCCCCGGGGCGTTTCGCAGCAGCTCATGCATTCCTGCCTGAATCCAGCTGTTGTTCGTATGAAGCGAACAGCGCCGTAAATGTGGACGTCATGTTCAGCTGTCCGGGAGCGTATCGACAGCTCCACGGACCCACAGGAAAGAGCTATAGCTGAAGGCTGGTTAATGTTGGACGTTGTTTACAGAGTGCGAACAGGTGGATGGAGCGTTACTGTGCTGAACAGGAGTAAAAAGTTCACACAATGTGATGTAGCTGCTTTGGCATGTACGGTTTTAAAGTCAGAGTGAAATAAAAAACGGGACTTTTTCACCCTGTGAGCGAATTTTCCATGTCATAATATACACCTATGCCAAAAAATATATTTATACATTGTATTTTTATATTTATAAACCATTACTTTTATTTCCTGGAAAACAGTGCATCTCTAGAGGTTACTTCATGGCATACCAGTAAGCGAACATAAAAAAAATCCAACCAGTAATACCATCACAGATTTTCCTCGGATCATATAAAACTGCTTTTCTTTCCCTAATGGCATGACACCGATCGAAATGTTGTTTTCTTGTGACTGTAACACACTGAGGAGGGTTAGTGTGTAATGCAAAAGACTAAAGAATACTGGAGAGTGATATATGTATAGTCTATTATTCTGCACTGGCCCCTTTGTATTCAATATGAGGTCCTGTTGTCCCTGTACCATGTGTATCAGTATGCATGCCTACTTACTGTATATCACTTCATAAGTTATCAATATGTTCCTGAAAAAAAGTGATTCTCATTATAAGTACACAAAATTCGACCCTTATGCTGTTATATATATCATCAATTTGTGATGTTGAGTTCATTCACTCCAGGAGTTATTTTGTGATGAAATGTTGTGAAATCCTGAAATCCTCCATGAAATTAAACTTCTGCTCAAGTTAGTGATTTCCTACATTTCCCAGAATGCCTTTTGACAACCCCCAGTGACTGTGACTGAACTTGTAGCATCCAGCTGTAAAGAGAGATTTTCTGATGATTGTTGAACATTGCTGTGAAATGGTGAGTCTAGAGAGAAGCTGCTGTTCTTTGATTTTGACGAACTGACACCAAAACTTGACATTTACCGTTGATGTTTTAGATAGTTGGAAGATTTTCTGCGATCAAACTCCATTGTGGCTGCATGGTAAATGATGTGATGTCATGTTGTCTATGTTTAGCAGGTTATACACACAAAAAATATACCGCCAATCAATAAAATGCACTCAGAAATGCAAAGTACATTGCTAATAGGTGTTTTTTTTCAACAGTGTTAAAGTCTTTTAGGGGGTTTTTCCTGTTCAGCGCCACTCTCCCTTCACTTCCTCTCATCCTCAACATATAAACTGTGTACGTTGGTTCCCACCGCTCGGTCAAACAGGTGATTGATGGGGAAGTGATTACATGGGACACACACACACGCTCACACACACACGCTCACACAGAGTACACAAGCCACCGAACAGTATCTACTTCCTCATAGAGTAGCGTTCCCTTATCTCTGCTATTATCACAACAGGTCTTTCATTCCTCACAGAGCTGCTGCCGCTGGCATCTGAGGCCCGACAGGTATTCAGTCACCAGCGTCAAATTAGCACCAACTCACAACTGCAACTGTGTCCGAGTACAGGACGGGATGAAACACAGCTGTCCGGTAAAACTACACAATTCAGCCATTTTCCAGTCGTTTTCAATCCATGTAATGCGTCTGATTTTTTACTGAGCAAGGATTATACACTGCCCGTCAAAAGTTTAGACACACCTGATTGAATGTACTATGTTTTTCATTCTCTTAAAGCCATTTTGATCTAAAGGCTTATGCTTAAATGCTTGAAATTTGTTTCTTAGACAAATATAAATAATGAAGTTGATCCTATGTATGAATTTCTTTCCAAAGCCTTTGCCTTTCCATCAAGGCAAAGGGCGGCTGCTTTAAAGAATCCAAAATATCAGATAGTTTTGATTTGTTTAACCCTTTTTTGGTCACTGCATAATTCCATTTGTGTTATTTCATAGTTGTGATGCATTTACTATTATTCTAAAATGTGGAAAATAGTAAAAATAAAGAAAAATACGGTGTGTCCCCAAACATTTGACGAGCAGTGTATGGGATGGTCACACAAAGTCTACGTGCCTCCAAAGCTTATGTTTTGCAGAAATTTTGACTTCCTTTTTCTCATGGATGCCTGCATATTTTTTCTAGATTATGTAATGGGGGTTTTAACAGGCGTCAGGGACCTTGTGAACAATTTACAATTCAAGTAAGAAAAGCAAAAACACCAAAGTTGGAGTTACAAGGCTTTTTTCCCGCAAAAGCAGAGATGAGGTTTAAAAGGTGATTCATGATTTCCAGATGACTAACCATACACCCAACTGACCATACAGAGGCCTCATTTTACTGTACAGACCTCCACATGGGATGCACATGGAGAACAGCTGCATATTGACATGACATCCCCATCCGCCCTGACAGGATGCTGTGCATTATAGAACAAAATGGCTGCCAGAAAACAACAAACAGTGAGGAGGCGCAGAGCTCATTGAGGCTCCCCCATATGGCAGCCAATCACATTTATAAGGCTGAAGCACACAGGGCATGTCATAAATCTAGTTAAGCAGTATGAGGGCGATGTTGCCCTTGAATAGACCTTAGATCTCCAAGCATAAAATTCCCAATGAAATTCCATAATCCATAATCCATTATTGATTCATAATCCGGGCCGGATTAGGCAACATTCCATTAGGTTTTTTTCCACCAAAGCTATAAATCCAAAGATTGGACTCTGTGCAAAACCCAGTTTCTGGGTCAAATGATACATACGAAAAGTCATATGTGGCAAAGCCAGGCTAAATATAGGTTTCCCCGCATGTCGAAGCATTCCAGTTTCAGAAGAACGTTTCTATAATCCATTTCATGCCTCGTCTCATGCGCTGACATTCCTCCCTCAGAGAAATAACCTGCTGACTGCTCTTCAGATTTCGACTGGCTTTTGTCACTTCCTCCCTCGAACCAAGGCTTCTAATTCACAACACATGGCTCGCATTCAGCTGGGCTTCAGCTTGCAGCACATCCGCTGTCTAACAGCACAGAGTCAGTGCAGCTATCAACCATATAGCTCACTGTTAGTAAAACTGATGAATGCCACTAAACACAGCTGAACTGGATGCTTTGTTTAATAGAGGACATTTAGTATAAAACTTTTTATTTCTGAATTTAGGAGGCATCATCCTCCATCATCATCATCTGCAAGATCCACTCTCTCAATTGCTCTTTTGAAAGATTTGCTGACTATTTTGCTGTTTGTCTCTATTCAGACTCAACTCACTCTAGTCTCAGTCTTGACTTGGACCCTATTTTGGTCTTGGTGTTAACTTGGACTCGACTGCAGTGATCTTACAGCCGTACCACAGTCAACTATAAGGCACTCCAAGAGCACAAACCTTCGCCAACGCTGAACAATTCTCCAACTTGTTGTTACACCCAAAGACATTATAAGTTGATTTCTTGACCCTGCAACATGCCCTTAGGACTTGGAATCAAGTCTCTATCTCTGTAAGTAGATATGACTAATGTTGTCTAATGGCGGAAGTCCCAGATCCGGATCACCAGCAAAATCAAATCAACTGTCTCTTGGCTCAAGGCCGATCTGTCAACCAAATTTCATGGAAATCTGGTTCATATGTTTTTGAGACATCCTGCTGACAGACAGACAGACAAACTAAGAAGGGTAAACATAACCTCTTTGGCGGAGGTAATTAATAAATAACTCATGACATTTGTACAAAACGGCGAGAGGACACATTTATTGTCCAATCAGCTCCTTACCTCCAGCACAGGCCCCGCCCCCAGGATGATCTGCTCCACCCCGCTGGCGAATCCCTTCTGGCTGAGGGCAGTCAAGTGATGAATCAGGAAGTTGGTGCTCTGGGTTTTCCCAGAACCGCTCTCGCCAGAAATGACTATGCACTGGTTCCTCCGTCGCTGTAGCATGGCGTGGTACGCCACATCCGCCACTGCGTAAATGTGGGGCTCCAGCTTCCCCAGTGTGTGGTTATCGTACATTTTGACATATTTGGGGTTGTAGATTGGCAAGAACTGGAACGGGTTTATCACAATAAGAATACTTCCAACGTAAGTGTAGATCTTCTCCTGGCGGAAGCGCGCGCGGAGACTCTCCAAAAGGGCGCGCTCCGTCAGCTCCGGCAGAGCGCAGAGGTCGGCCGGGTGCTCGCTCCCTGCAGGCTGGGGGAGGAAACCCCGTTCCACCATGTGCCGGCGCTCCTCAGTCACCCGCAGCCACATCTGCAGGCTGCCGCCGTAGTGGATGGACCCGTCCAGGTTCTTCTCCCGCAGGAGGAAGCGGTAGTCGTCGCCGCTGCCCAGGCCGCTGCGGTTCTCCAGGGCGTTTCGCGGCCACAGCATCATCCGCTGAACGGGACAGTCGCCCGGGTTGAGGATCCATTCTTCCCCGCCGAACTCCTTCACCTCGGCCAACACGTAGCATTTGGTCCGCTCCAGGCGCAGCCGTTCGATGAGGCGCTCGATGGCTTCAGCGGCCGTGGTGCTCTTGCGGGCGCTGACGGGGCAGTAGATGGTGCCCTCAGCCAGGGCGCCCGGGTAGACGCGCAGGGTGAACTCCTGGTCCTCCAGGCGCCGCCGCATGCTGCCGCTAGCGGTGGCCACATTAGCGCCGCTAGCGTAGCCGCAGCCGCCATCTTGTAGGCTCATGGTGGCGCAGCAGGTCCCATCAGCACACCCCTCTCTGGGCCCGGCGGACTGATTCAGGACATCCCAACTGGAGGACAGAGAGAGAGGCAGAGAGAGAAAGAGGGAGAGAGGCAGACAGAGAGATGGAAAAGAGTTACACATGGTGGCAAAACAGCAACAAGGATTCAGAGGGACAATATGTGGTTTGAGACATCGCTTTATTTCCTCATAGCCTCAGGCATTTTCACTGCATCGAGTCACAGCAGGGTCAGTGCAGCCATGGCGATTTCATCTGTCCCATGACGGGTCGACTCAATAGACTTTCTGTTCTGGACTGTAAAGGGAACTACTATCACCGCAGAGAACGCCACAAAAGAGCAGCATGAGATTGAGTCACAAAGACAGAGAGAGAGAGACAAGCACTGATAGCCATTGAAAACAATGAGGAACAGTAGCTGCTTCATGAATCTAAAGGCTGCTGGCCACAGCTTATCAGAGCCACATACCCTGTGTGTGTGTGTGTGTGTGTGTGTGTGTGTGTGCGTGCGTGTGTACTCATGTGATAATCCAAGCGCTCTAGCCGTGTGCCAAGATTAACAGCTGCCACCTTCCACACAAAAGTGGCTGTAATGAGGACACAATGGTGTAATTCAGCACTTCCCTGTTGATAGTGGACGGAGCACCCTCCACTCTCACACACACACACACACACACACACACATACACACACACACACACAGAATTGAGTCCAGTTGCACAGACTACAAAGCTACAACTGTGATATGGAAGAACAAGAGAGAATATTTTAGGTCACAGGAATATTTCCAGGAGACTGTGGCTCTGACCCTTGCATTCCTTACTTTTGGTTGCGTGTCATATTGGTGATCTGGGAATTGAAGCTTATTCTACTCTCGCACTCACTGTAAGTTGCTCTGGATGAGCGTGTCTACTAAAAATGCGGCAAATGCAAACATAAAAAATGTACTTTTTCGCTTCCGACAATTTAGCTTTCCTGGATGCCAGTCTGTCTCCAGGAAAATACGAAAGTCAATACCAGAGGGACGAGTAACATGCTCACTGTGTATTTCCAGCACAGGGAAAAATCAATATTACTGTGTATAATGCCACACAAGGAGGAGGATGAAAAACTGAAGCACCCCAAACTGTAAAAACAAGAACTCCATTTAAATGTAGGCCAAAGCCAAGACCACCACTGTGAGGGATTAACTGATCCCTGCCAGTCGGGCTATCTCGCCCTCTGCTGCACTACTTCTTGGAATAATCTCTCTTTTCTGAGCCAGAGCATTTCATCGCTTCTTCCCATTTTCACTCTCTCGCTTTCTCTGTCTGTCTCTCTATCTCTGTCTGTCTCTCACGCCATCTCTTTCTCTCAGACTGTGCTGTGGACATTCACTGTTTCAAACACATAAACATGAATTTTCTCTCATTTTCTCTCTCTCTAATCTCTCTCTATTGCCAAGGCAGTGCACGGCATTCAAATTAAAATGTACATCTTCAAAACCAACAGTTCAGACATTCAACCCATACTTAGATTATTCATTATTTGGATTGAAAACATGACCAATCGCCCTTTCAGTCTCTCAAATTAAATCTTCCTCTCGTTTGAATGGTTTCTCTCTCTTTTTTTTCTGGTTCCCTCCCTTGTTTTGCTCCAGTGGCTCCCACTCAGGTCTATGTCAGAGAGAGAGAGAGAGAGAGAGAGAGAGAGAGAGAGAGAGAGAGAGAGAAGGACGAGCCAGTCGGTCGTCCTCTGAGCGTCCCAGACAGACACTCGTCTCCCTCCCGCTGTCTGGAGCGATCCAAGTCACCTACAGCAGTCTGCATCCCACCACAACCAGAGAGAGAGAGAGAGAGAGGGGGAGAGAGAGAGAGAGAGAGAGAGAGAGAGAGAGAGAGAGAGAGAGAGAGAGGGAGAGAGAGGGAGGGAGAGAGCAAAGGGAATAGACAGCTGGGTGTCTGTAAGGAACAAAGAGGTGAACTGTGCAGGATGAAAGACAGAGCAGAGCGAGGGAAGACAGAGGGAAGAGCTGAAAAACAGACAGAGGGAGAGAAAGAGAGAGAGAGTAAGCGAGCAGCAGTTTCAAGTCTTTTATGCAGCAATGCAAATCCATTTTCTTGGCCCATTTGCATCGTCTGGTAGTTTCTTTTTAGCAACTGCGGTGCTTGTACGAATGATGAAGTCACTCCTTGGGCCAATGAGTAAATTAATGAAAAAGCCTTAGGGGGAAAACTGTTTTTCAAGAAACTGAAAAGAATGGTGTAAAATGTAATGAGTCTCTTGAGTTGATCAGATAAATTTAGTGTGAGTGCCGCACAAAACAGGATAAGCAGAAATGAACAAAGGAGACAGTATATAATATTTACAGTATATGAAATTTACAAGAACTCACCCAGCGGTCAAGGGAATGTTCACCGTTTTCATTGATATTTTTTTTACACTTTTCATACTAAATATCGTGGATTATTAAAGGAACAAGCCTTTCAACCTCTGTGTGTGCGGTGATTCTTGCATGCTGACTACAGGATATCTCCACATGGCACCCGCTGGCTTTTGGGATTTAATATAAACATGCTATATTGAAAACGGCTGGTGGAGCCTTCACTCAGCTCTCCCGGCGAGGCCAGTTTGTTCGTCTCCATCGGCCCGCTGTAGCGGTCCGGCCATGGGAGGCTGTCGGGGAGCTCGGCTGTCAGTCCGGCTCAGCCAGTCATTAAGCTGGAAGTCAGTGAGTTATGACTGTCGCCGACACGTCCGCTCGTCACCGCACGAACCCTAGCCGCTAGGGGCGAAAAACACACTGCTTTCACAATCTGGATGGATGGCTGTGACACACAGTACCATGGGAGTCTGGGAGTCTGTGTGTGAGAGTGTGTGTGGGTGAGTTTGTGAGCAAGGGAGTGAGTTTGTGTGCATGTGCAACATAGCTGGTATCTTTCCTATCTCTCCCCACAAGACCACATGCTACCTAATAATGCCTCAAAAATATTTAAAAAATTAAAATAATCCAGGGGATAAATTTGCAGGAGAAAGAGACAGAAAGAAGGTCAAGGGATGATTCACAGTAAAGTGTCCCTGAAAAACTGAGACCTTGGAGCAAGATTATAGCAAATTGTGCATTTCTCTCTTTAAGTTTCATCCTTATCCAGCATAGAAGATGTGAATGTGCATAATTTAGCTGGAAAAACTGACCCAACCCCTTCACTTGTGTCCCAACTAAAACAAGAATCGCTGGCTAGACTTGTCATTCCAAAATGAGAAATCTGCCAAGACACAAAATGATTGATAGCACAAAATGAAAACAAATATCTATTTTGCTGCTCTCTATCACTGACTGATAGAACAGTGATTCAATCTACAGCCAGTTCATGAAAGCTTTTACATTTGCTGTTCTAAAACCCCCGGAGTCTGGTAGCTCTTTCCTGGGAAAAATCCTCTGGCTTACAGGAAGTGATGCGTCTTACGTTTCTTGCAGCAGCAAAAGCAGTTTGTTTTGAATAAACAGAAGAAGAACTGGATAGTTAGCATGAGCAGCGACAGCCACCATGGCTGACTACAGAAACTCAAACTTCATTGACAGAAAATCCAAGGACAAAGATGTCACAGTACTGTTTGATTGACAGGTGATCTCTGGGAAGTTCAGTGCATAAACATCACAGCGATGAGCGCTTCGCACCAAAGATGTCAACAAAATCAAAAAAGAGGGTGTCGTACCACCGCTTTAAAGTTCAAGCTCACAACCATTCATCACAAGCATGTCTCTAAGGACTTTACAGAGAAACAGCCTACCTGATCTAACTGATCAACAATCAATCATAGATGAACAGAACGATGTAACACGACACACAATAGCAAGTTTTAGCAAAACATAACAGCCTAACCTACCCGGCACCACCAGCCATAGACACTCAGCATCATGGAAAAATTCTCAAGAAAACCATATTAGGAAAAAATGGAACAACCTTGGGCGGGCCAAGGACAGTAGGTAACCCAAATCCTTATTTCAGGTAATGACTTTTTCCAAAAACAGATACAGTGTTTTGGAACAGCATTCTTCCCTTGCCTGCCTTGTTCCCTCGAAAGCCATGACCCCGAGACCCTGGAGGGGCGGAGCAGAAAATCACAGGACAACAACCTGACCTCTTCCCTGCCTTCAGGAGCCCGTCTGCTGACCGACAG